>NC_020494.1:15966894-15971171 GCF_000184155.1 Fragaria vesca subsp. vesca | reverse complement strand
CTACATTATGACTCTATTCTACGACAATAAGAGATAATCAAAATACAAAATGGAGGTAATAACACATTAAGAATGTCGTATTTTATGCTCCTATCAACACACACATTCATAAAAACAAGCATCAACTTCAACCCTCTGCAAAATTACAATTCACTCAACTCACTCTGTGCATTAATGCAGGGGATGAAAAAACAGCTAATCTCTAGATTCCAATTACTTGATTCATAAAATTTATCACACAAGAAAAGGCTATCAAACTTTAAACACAAACAACTAAATATTTACCACACTCAGAAACAAAATCAAAGTCAAAACTGAGGTAGGAGATCTACCGAATGTGTTGCTGACGCGGATGCCAAACCTTGAACATATATGAACCGATCACCAACCGATCTCCAGATCCTCTTCCTCCTCCTTGAGCATATATGAAGTAAGTCAGCAAACAACCACTTTTAAATAACCAAAACGAACAAGCCAATAGGTGAATCAAAACCCCTAAACTCACAATCAAACCCTTAATCTATAAAACCCAATGAATCAAAACGAATAACGAAATCTATAAAACCGTAAAAAGCAAAACGATACGAAGTATGAGAGAGAGAGGGGGGTTACCTAATCGAGAGAGGTAGCAAGTCCGAACGGCTGGGTAGAGTAGAGAGAGATAGAGAGTGTGTTTGTGCATGTGTGTGATGAAAAGAAACGGCTGGGTAGAGCTCGAGGTCGAGAGAGTGTGTTTCAAGACTTGGCGTGTTTTGAGAGAGTGATGAAAAGAGAGCACTGCCTTTAGACTTAGTGATGCAGCGCAAGACCTTTCTAACCTAAATGCTTTGTAATCTTGATCACACAACATAAAAATGATATCTGACTTCACAAACTAATTAGTCACTACTAGCCTAGCCCGACTCCCAATGAAACCTCTAAACCCTCTTTTCGGTCAATTGTTTTTGACTTATTTATGTATTCATCAAACGACATATATATGTAGTCTGTATTGAATAAAGAAAGATCGATTTGACCATATCGACCGAGACCCGAACATCTTCGAAAATCGCTGAATTTTGTACCATAGCCATTTTTCATTATAATGATAAGATCTAACACTCAAACTTTCATTTTGTTTATTTTTGTCATTTGAATCACAATATTATGCTAATCTGTTATAAGATGTTTACCAAAGATATATCGAAACATACATCTTTCTAAACTAACTATATATATGAAATAAAATTTACCAAATCTGACCATACTATGTATTCGATGTAGTTAAATATGAATCTGGTAAAAAACTTATCCAATTTCAAAAAAGTTCAAGTCTCGATCACACGGGTCAACTATGCGCTTACACTAAACTTCCTTGTACGCTTCTATGGGAAGCAATATCATCGTTTGATAAACATGTCCAAATTTTCGCATAGATTAGTTTTTCAATATGAAATGACAGTTTCGATACTGAAGAATTCAAAATACAAGTGGCGGCTGGAGTAAATCAGAGCGTTTCAATTTTGGTAAATGAGTTTACTTTTTAAAATATTTCTTAGACGACACATATTTGTAGTCTGAATATATGAAACGGACGATTTAAAATATTTTTCAGACGACATGTATATGTATTCTGAAGTTACTAACTCTATACTAATCCAAACAACAAATTAATGTTGTCTGAGCTAGGCAAATGGATAATTCAATATTTCACTTAGCGAGGGAAAACTCCCGCGCCTAAATTTTGTGCCACTTGATAAGTGCGGCAAAACGCGACCAAATTTGGTTATTTATGCTTCATTCAGACGACAGAAAATATGTCGTCTGAATAAATACAATAATTGCAATTTATGGTTCTCTCAGACTACATAAGTTTGTCGTCTAACCTTGTGAATTTAAAGGGTTGAAACTTGTGCCTCCAAATCGAAAAATTATGGTCATGTTAAACGACATATATTTGTCATCCAATTAAGTTCAGTAAATGTGCCATTTTCACAGTTTTATCAGACAACATATATATATCGTGTTAATTTTTAGCTGAAAATGGCTATTTATGTGTCTGGTCACACCACACTTATATGTCGTATGACATTTTCAAACCAAGGAAAAATTGAGGCTAATCCAAGAGTATGTAAGCACCAGCTCATTGAGACGACTTTTACTAATTATATGTCGTCCAAAGGACCCTAAAAATTATCAGACGACACTCTTTCAAAATGCTACTTTATATGTCGTCTTATAATTGTCGTCTGATGGTGTTTATGGCCTACTGATATACCAAACCCGTTAGTATATATGTAGAGGCACCTTTCCGTTACTTTTAACAACAAGCTAGAAAACATTGATATTAACTTTCATACTATGTGACTTTATATCGCCAATAATACCCTATCATTTTAAGATGAGACGTGAAGGGCCTTGTGTCATACGCAGCGCAGCTTGTGTGCCTTATCTGTTCTAGGTAAACAACGTCTTTTGCTTGGTCAAATGGTTGCAACCTCCTAATAGTAGGATGAAACTAATTGTCGTGGAGTTTATTCTCTAGTGGCAACATAGTAAGGAAACTGCATTGAGGGTGTTAGCAATGTAAAGGGTAGTTAAGTCTTTCTCTTACTATCCCTTCCTATAAATATCCTTCAATGTTCTGTTCACATATCAATCAAGAAATACACGATGTAGTCTGAAGTCTCTCCTGCGTTTTACTTTTCAGTTTTGCATTTCCTTTCAATAAACCTTGATTCCTATCATGGTATCAGAGCCCATGGTCACAATCCTGTGCCTTGTGGCTTCTGAGTTTCTTTGCTAGCTTCCCTTAAGTGGTGCATCATCATATGACGAAAATCTTGCCCTCATCGACCAACTTTTTTGGTACTCTTGCAGATTGCATCGCTATCACTTGATTCATGGATTCTCCCTATGGTTTAGCCGGTTATGCTCAATGTCAGTTTTCCACGTTTTTCTTTTATTGAAGTTTATATCTGCCGTCAACCAAAAGAGAAGGTGACGAAGCAGTTTATGATTTTGTTTTCGGTCTGGTGGTTTGGGCTAGCAAGTTGGATTGTGGTTTGAATTTATGGGATTGAGTGCTAGTTCTGCTAATTTGGGAGATGGTATTCAAATGTGTTGGTATGTTGTTCTAGTGATGAAGAGATTGGCAGGATTATTGCTTTTGTCATATTGCTGCTACGGTGTTTGGATGATGTTATATTGTATCTCCTAATGCCAAGTAGAGATGAAGTTATGCAAAGATGAGGTAGAGATGAGTTGCTTTGGTGTTGTTGGTTATATACAGAGTGCATATGCCGTTTAGTTAAGGCCAAATTTCTAGATGGTTGCAGATTTTACATGGATGATGGAAGAGTGCAAGTGAATTTCAAAATGTCTATGGCAGTCATATGCAGATCTTTAGTTTTTCAGTTTGCAAAGCCAGCTTATCAAACAAAAATTTCAGAGTTAAATAATTTTCAGTCTATCATCATATTGTGGTTTGTCTGCTGCACTACTGCCATTGCTATGTCCATGTGAACTGTGATTTAACAGCAAGTTATCTCTTCTCTTTTTATCAACCGATTGTGAAGATGGATGCTATCTTATGATATCAAGTTGTTGGTTTTTAGATTTGGGGATTCTATCTTTGTAATGTAGTCTGCATCATATGTAATTGTGCTTGTATTGATTGTGTACTTTGATCCAACCATTATGCTTGTTACCAAGCATATGGTTGAGGGAGGGTGTTAGCAATGTAAAGGGTAGTTAAGTCTTTCTCTTATTATCCCTTCCTATAAATATCCTTCAATGTTCTGTTCACATATCAATCAAGAAATACACGATGTAGTCTTTAAGTCTCTCCTGCGTTTTACTTTTCAGTTTTGCATTTCCTTTCAATAAACCTTGATTCCTATCATATTGAACAGTAGAATATGTAATCGTGCAACATATCTACTGAGTAATCGTGCTACATATATATTGATCTCTCCATTATGTCACCGTTGTTTCAAAACAAATAAAGTCGTCATTAGAGCAGTACTTTTGCTAGTCGATATATGTTAGAATACATGTACTTTGTAGAGATTCTCGATATTATTTCAAGATTTTTTTTTTCAGATGCTTATTTTAATCAAGGGTTTAGGTTTCATGCCCCCCCCCGGTGTCATCAGGCTTTCGTCTTCCTTTGTTCCTCAAGATCTTTAGACCACAAACAAAGTTTCTTATTCTGCTCCACCTTGCCATGCCATGGGTTCTAGATATACTAGAATAAATTTATTAAATTGAATAAATAATGTAAAACTAACAAAGAA
>NC_020494.1:15965645-15966796 GCF_000184155.1 Fragaria vesca subsp. vesca | reverse complement strand
CCCCCACCGCTCTCTCTCTCTCTCTCTCTCTCCCGTCTCCATTTTCACCTCAAACTTCTTCCGGCCATAACTCGGCCATCCGGCGACAAATTTGGGCGAGCTTGGTATCGTTGGAAAGCTCTCACTCCCCTCTTTCTATTCATACCAGCCTCACACCCTATGGAGCATTGTGCACGGCGCAGCAAGGCCCGCAAGTTGCTGCTGCCACCGGCGGTGAAGCTCAGACCGATTCCGGCGACATCGAGATTTGAGGCTACCCATTTCTGGAAGTTCTTGTCCTTCTGAGCATGATGATACCAGCCTTAAAGCCTAATTCGAAGCGTGGAGCTTTGGAGTTCGAAATGCTCCTTGTTTCTTTCCGGCGACGTTTCCGGCCTCTTTCCGGCCGAATTGGCTTTGGCCACAGGTATGAAAAGTGTTCCTTTTAATGTGACCTACAAGTTTGCTGTTGGGAGCTTGTTTAGATTTTGAAGTTGATGGGGTGGCGCGTGGGGCCCACTCGCCGCCGCCTGTGGTGGCGCGTGGCAGCGCGTCTGGCAGGGTTCCTAGCTCTAGGTTTTGATGGTTAGCTAGCTCTTGCTATTGTGAGCTTGTTGAGATGTGGAAATTCTAGGTTTGGTGTAAGGTTTTCATGTTAGGACATTAAGTTTAATTTTAGGCTTGTGTGAGGTTTGAGTTTAGGTTTTGAGGATTAAAGGCAGCTGTATTGGGTTAAGGTTTGTTAAGGGTGCAATATTCTCTTTAGTTGTTTGGTTACTAAGGTTAGTATTTGTGTTGTTTAGGTAGCTTGTGGAGTTGTTTTTGAGCTTGGTTCTTGAGTTCTTTTGTGAAGACGTAGCGGGATTTTTAGGTGAGTAATATTTCACTAAGGTTCACTTTGTGACCTATTTATTTATGGTTATTGTGTTGATAATGATGATTATGATTGGTGAAAATGTTGATGATGATGAGGATGATTATTGTTGATGATATGATAATTATTGTGTTGATGATGATGATAATTATTATTGATGATTGATTTTTGATAATGAATTTAATGATGAGGATGATGATGATGATAATGATTATGATGATGATAATTATTATGATTATTGATTTTTAATAATGATTTTGATGATGATTATGATGATTTTAATTTAAAATATTTATTT
>NC_020494.1:15963919-15965625 GCF_000184155.1 Fragaria vesca subsp. vesca | reverse complement strand
GTTTATTATATATATATATATATATATATATATATATATGTTGTTTAATTGTTTGAATAATGAGTGACATTAGCTAACATTAGCTTTTAACTTGTATTGCATTCAATCATACATTATTCTTAATCCTTGTAGTTTGATAATAAAAAAAGTAAGGTTCAAAAACTCGCTAGGCGCTGGAGGGTAGGCTTGGAGTGTTTAGGTGGGTTTCTAAGAGCTTTCTAGGCGTAGGCGGATTTTTTTTTTTTTGAATTTTTATTTATTTTATAACTTTTATTTATATAATTGAAAATAAACAGAGAGTAAGAGTAATAAAATTGCATCTAAAATATTTCAAATGTCAAATTGATCCTCTCCGTGACTTATGCAGCTCCCAAATCCTAGCCGCCTGTGCTCAGGGATCCAAACATAGCGACCAAGGCCAATCCCCATTCTAAGTGGAGCAACTTACTCCACATCCCTAAATCCATCTTCATTCCTCCAACGTTGGTTTTTCCATGCGACCACCCCACAAAACCATTCTAGACTGATTGCTTATGGTCCAGACCAAGGCGGCCCTCCAAAATCGAACTTCATATGCTTGCATCAGTGCGGCAATGATGGCTTGCTTGCTTGTGGCAGCAAATTCCGGCAATCAAATGTATGGAATTTTCGCAGTCTTTGGCTTTCTGAAGATGAAGGTTGTAGATCGATGACCAGATTTGGGGAAACCTAAAGCTTCGACGATGCACGATCTGATTCAGACTCGTGCGAGTCGAGCTCTGCTCAAAGAGGATTCATGTTGGCTAGGTGAGATTACTAGGAGATTTTGGGATTGTGTGCTTTCATATATTCTGACTTGGTCGACGGCGGATGGCGGCATGGTAAGGGTGCAGTGCTTGGTCGGCATCGAGGTCAGGGGTATGATGGAAATGCCTAAGATGGCGAGGTGGGAAGTATGGAAGCTATGGAAGAGTAGCATCTGATCTAGAATTGCAACGACACAACCAAATTACGGGAAGTTATTGATGGAAGTGGCCGACAATCCTAAGTTAGTTGGCTAGCCCAAAGTTAATCGGATTCTGTCTCTCAATGAATTTTTGGGATCCAAAAGAAATTGGACCTTTTGGACTTTGGGTTCAGTTTTGGACAAATCTGATGAGCTCTAGCTTTTTTGGGTTTCGTATTTAGGATTGGGTGGTGTTATGCAACAAACTATGATTTTTTTTTTATTTCGACACCATCACAGAAATCCAAGATTACCAGTGATCAAATGATCAAATGTTGAGTGCGCTCTTCTCTGGCATTCCTCTAAGCTCGGATATGAAGGGCAACAATAAAATGTAGTGTTGCTTTTGTGTTTGTAATACCCCGGAAATTTGATATTAGTTTCTAATATTATTTGGGAGTTTTCGAGTTAGAAGTAAGTGTGTTTTTGAGGTTCGAAGAAAGAGCGGAAGTGTTCGGACGCGTAAATTTCCTGAAAGGGTTCTTTTTGTTTCTTTAAGGGTCATAGAGTTGACTTTTTATTCGTTAGGTTTCTCGAGAAACTTCCCTCATGAAAGTTGTAGAGCTTGGCGATACGAGTTCGTAGACATGTGGCACGCGTAAAACGGATTTCGTAAGAAGAAGTTTTGGTCAGCGGAAGTTTTGTGGTTTTTGGGATTATTAGTATAATAGGAAAAGTTGGGGATTTTTATTTTTGGAACCCTAATAAACCCCCCCCCCCC
>NC_020494.1:15959629-15963899 GCF_000184155.1 Fragaria vesca subsp. vesca | reverse complement strand
AGAATATGCTATTGTTTGTTTTTTAAAAATAAATGAGCTTGATCGCCAACGGCTTATAGGTGAGATAAAACAAGTAGATAGTCAAACTGGGTTCCAAGCCCTTAATCGAGTGATTGGTTGCGGTTATGATGATTCTACTCTTTTTGAGAATTGTGGTGTAGATAGTCAAACTGGGTTCCAAGTGTTTAGTCGGGTGATTGGTTACGGTTATGACGCTATTATTATTATTATTTTGTGATGTGATATTGGACAGTCAAACTGGGTTCCAAGCCTTTGGCCGGGTGATTGGTTACGGTTAGGAATAGAGCTCTAGTCCGTCTGTCGGTGTAGGTCATGGGAGATACCTTATGGTATCTGGGACCCATGGGTGCACAAATTGTTGTTGTAGGTCATGAGAGGTATTTTTTAATATCTGGGACTCATGGGTACATGTTATTTGTGAAAGTGTTGAAAATGTGGTTTTAACTTTGTTCTTAATTGTTGTCATTTAACTTGTTTTGAGTATCTCCTGAACTATGCCTAATGTGTGAATTTTGAGTGGAATTTCCTAAACTATCTTTATTTGCAGGATTCTCTTATGATTGATTGTTTTGTGAATTGTTATGTTTTCTTAATTACTTTCTTTGAATTTTTATTGTTGAGGAAATTCCTGAACTAAGTTTTAAGCAGGAATTTCCGGTTTTATTTTTGTGTATGTTGGGTTGAGATATATTTTGAGAGTTATTCATACGGGCTTTTTAGCTTACCGGGTTTGTTGTTTACAACCCAGTGCACCTATTTTTGGTGTAGGGGTTAGACTTACAGGTGATAATCAGCAGGGTTGAGGCGGTAGTTTAGGAGCTGGGTTTTAGACAATGTGCAATTTTTGTATATTTTGTTAATTTGTCTATAAGCTCATGTGAGCGACGTTATTATTGCTAGACTTTTGAAGTTGATGTAATTAAGGAGATATAATGTTTAACTCAGTTGTTGAGTTTGTTGACATTTACATTTTCAGTATTTGTTTTTAGTTTGTTAGTTGTTGAGCAGGTTTTGGGATATTAAGATTTTAAGTTATATTATGCCCAAATTTTTGAAAATTTATCCTTCGAAAATTGGGGTGTGACAGTGTTTGTGTGTGAGCAGTAGAGCAAGTAGACTGGGAAGATTCGCTAAATTTAGATCGTTGTGTGATGCTATGAGTACCGCAATTGAGCGCCTTGGCTTCAACAAGATGCTTCCTTAGTTTCTTTTTGTGTCTAGTTTTTTGTATGCTCACTCATAAATGAGCTTATTGTCTAATGTAATGGGGCTATATAACCCTCGAAGTTACTGTAGATCACCATTCTAGCCTCAGATTATCAATGAAACTTTCATTTTGTTCAAAAAATAATAATGTCAAATTGATCCTTACAAATCAAAATAGGGTAAGAATGTTAAACGTATTATAATACTAGAATAAAACATTTGTTTAAACGCCCAGACCGCCTAGGTGGAGTAGGCGCTATCAGGGCAAAGAGCAGGCTTGAAGCGCCTAAGCGGACTACACGGATTTTTTTTAGAACGCTATTAAAAAGAATAATATATGATCGAAAACAAGTTTGATTTTTAAATATAAGTCAATATCAATCCTTTTTTTTATCCAATGAGGCTGGGCAAGTATAAGCATGCTAAATTGTTAGTGGGACAGACGTTATAGGAGCAAGTCTCTGTTTTGAACCCAGGCTTGTGAAAAATATTTCTGAGTAGTAACTCATTCAACCACCATTTTTTTATCTAAAATAATGAAAATATCAATCTTTCTTATAGCCAAACAACAAAATATGATTTGCTTGCAACGATGTTTCATGTCATGCAACTAGTTGCTGGTGCTCATCAACTTTATCTCTCAAGTGTTCCTGTTGTTGAGTATCATGCTCATGCCTCATAGAGATGGTCTTTTGGCTGCTAAAAGATTCAACTACATGAACCTACTACAAGAACCTTGTCGTTGAAGGTGACTCTTAATGGGTCCTTGGATGATCAAGGCTATCGTCCATGATATATTGCTACTCTAACAAATGGGTTCGATAACATCTCTTTTTCTCGTTCTTAACTAGGAAGGTTGCCCGCGCCTAGCCGCGGGTTTAAGAACAATCTAATATTCTTCCAATAGAAAGAACATCAATCGAGTGTTGAATATTTATGGTTTGAGATATTGCTCTCCAAGATTGATCGATTTGGTGATATGGAAACATAGCTATTAAATACTCTCGGCTGTTAATTTACGCATACAATGCCATGAGTGAAGCAATTGCTGGAAAAAGACGTTAACAAAGAAAGCATAAAATAACAAACACCAATTCACTTGAAAACCTAACATTATCAATCAAAAGACCAATTGTGTTTAGTCCTATGGCTGTAGCCTTTTAATGCTACATCCAGAACCATTTTCATGGAATCAAGAAGCATTTAGTCTTTTGCATTTGTACATTGAAGCAAACAATTTTTCAATGAAGACTATAAGTAGTACTATGATTTCTAAACATCTATGTCTACCACACATAAAATTGGGATAGCTTATTACCAACGTCAGTGAATCCTGCCTTTATGTTCCAAAACTTGATTTGCATCTTGCAAAGAAAAATATTTCATGTAATTGGTATGAATCGAATTTATTAATAACCATCTAAACAATAGCCTAGCAATTGCGACGATTCTCTTTGGGTATATTTTAACAATAGGAAAAGATTAAAAGGGGGTGGTGCACCTTCACTTACTAAAGAAATTGATACTAGATTGGTATCATTTTTTTACAGGATGACCCTTTCATGCGGCTAGTTCTTAAGCCTACTTGATTTATATCACTGGCATTAGCACCTTGAAACGAATTTTCCAGAAGGTATTAATCTGACTTTATATTTCCCATATGTCCAAGATAGGAGCCTCAATTTATGGGTAACATAACAAATAACACAAAACAACAATACAAAGCTTTAGGTACAACACACATCGTCTTTGCAATAACCAAAGAATGTTAAATCATATATAGTTTCATCACTCTGAACCAATCATTGATCCTTTTGAGCCTCCTTTGAAATTGCCCAACACACATCAATTGAATGGTGGATTTCCAAGAACCACTACTATCGAACTACTTGATCAATCATAAAGAAACTCACATAGATTAAGAACTTGAAGATTCCATTTTTAAGAACCTGATAACCAATTACCAAAAAATTAAATTAGTTTACCAAAAATCCCTGGAGCTATCAAAACTAATCTCATAAGCGTGCTATGTGCTTCATAATCTTCTGAGGCACTACTATCGAACTACTTAATCAATCATAAAGAAACTCACACAGATTAGGAACTTAAAGATTCAATTTTTAAGAACCTGATAACCAATAACCAAAAAATTAAATTAGTTTACCAAAAATCTCTGGAGCTATCAAAACTAACCTCATAAGCGTGCTATGTGCTTCATGATCTTCTGAGGCACTGAACTAAAACGCTTTCTTCATGCCCGGTTTACTTTGAAATCGTTTAGTACAATAAATATTAGACACTGAATATGTTAAGTAGTGCTAGGCATTCTGCAATGAGACAACTGAGTGTAAGGTGCTTCCAAAAATCTAGTTACTGTTTATTTGGGTCTTACTAAAGCTGAATGTTACCTACAAGGTGAATTAGATAAATATTAGTCTTACACCTATTGCCACTTCCCCTCATCACCTAGGCTAACCCCATGTGTTTGGTATCATGGTATGTATCCTGTCTGGCAACATGAAAGAAGTACACTATCCAGCTGATTTCTTATTTGAAATTTAGCTTCTCCTGCCACATTTGTTATCCGAAGTACAAACATATTTGTTATAAGGTACAAACAAACCTATATGAGGTACAACAAATTTAGCTGTTTGTACATGAAAGAAGTACTATGTTTGTTCAGTTTGTGTCTAGCCTAGCTATTTTGGACTGAAGATCAGATATGGAATCAGTGGATTTTAATTTTTAGGGAAGGTACTACCTAATCTTCTATCTATAACATTACCCAACTTTGATAAATCTAACCTCATCCAGATCTATAACCGAGTATTATCATGAAACCATGTTGTAAAGGATTTGCAGAGACTCGCATGTGTAAAACGTAAATATAATGCAAAACTTATTTGTTATCCGAAGTTCATATAGGCTACAGAACTATAGTACACTACTGCACCAAATCAGGTGAAGATTTGGATAATTAACAATGGACAAAACTTGGGTGACCAGGCCTTGTTACCTTTAGGTGACAAGAGCCAATCACAAG
>NC_020494.1:15950972-15959377 GCF_000184155.1 Fragaria vesca subsp. vesca | reverse complement strand
AGTTATTAAACGGAGACTAGGTTTCTGTTGGGATTAAACAGAGAGAAGAGGAGATGGGCAAACTAGTTCTTCTTTCCCAAATTCCTCACAGATCCAAACCCTTGCTTCTGTGGAGATGAACTCTCCTTTCCCAAATTCCACTTCTCTCGTGCAGACTCGAAGATCCAAACCGTCGCGTTCACCAATCTTCTTCTCGTCCTCCTCCTCATGTCTCTCTCTGAGTTCGACGATCCCGACTCGGTCTTGACTCTTGAGTGACATCAAAAGGTCTTGAGCTACAAGTTGATAGGTAGGTATGACTGAGCCATTGTTATCCTCCGTTGCATTCTTTTTATTTCTTTGGTTAAAATATCATTGTTGCAATTTGGTTGAAGATACTTGCCGATTGTTGATATGCATATATATATTTGATTTTGTTGTGTTGTTATTCCCATGAGCCTTTACAAGTTTATATAACAGTAATTGGGTTCAAGATTTCGAATATCAGTGAAATGAGACTGAGATAAGGAACAAAATCTATGTGCTTCAGTTAAATTGTCTTATTGGCATCTGTTGGTCTTTGTGTAGTTTTGAACTAAAAATTCTCAGTATTAGATTACAGAAGTTGGTTACTTGGTTATAATTTATAAGTTACTCTGTTGTAGGTTAATGGATAATGCAGATTGTACAAACTTAGGCAATCAGCCAACATGTGATTCGAAAGACTTAAAAGGTGAAGAAGAGCAGTTTGAGCATTCTCATCATAATGAGGAGGCGATTGAAGAGGTAATTCTTGGAAAAGAGTTTCCGGATGTTAATAGTGCAAAGAAGTATTATATGAATTATGGTGGCAAAAATGGCTTCAATGTGAAGATAAGAAATAGTAGAAAAAACAGTGAGGATTTTGTGACATGGGTACATTATGCTTGTTCAAAAGAAGGTTTTCGTGATGTAAAGCGGCATACAAATGCATCTTATTCTCAACCAGTTTCTAGATGTGGCTGTGAAGCGCATATGATTATCCTACTGCAAAAAAAATGGAAATTTCAAGGTTATCTCATTTCAGAAAAGTCATAATCATGCTTTAGTTGCTACTCCTATGAAGTATATGTCGAAGGTCAATAGAAGTATATCAAAGGCACAAAAGGCACATGCAGATGATGCTGAATATTCTGGGTTCTCCATGAAATCCACTGTGGATTCGATGAGTAGAGAAGTAGGTGGGCCAGAGAATCTTGGATTCACAAACAAGGATTACATGAATTACATACATAGAAAGCGAATGTCTAAAATGGAAAAGGGAGATGCAGGTGCTATATTGCAGTACTTTCAAAAGATGCAATCTGAGAATTCGTCATATTTTTATTCAATTCAACTTGACGAGGATAACATGATCACAAACATATTTTGGGCAGATGCTCGATCGATAAGTGATTATGGTCAATTTGGAGATGTGGTTTGTTTTGATATGACGTACCGAACAAATGAATATGGCCGACCCTTTGCACCGTTTGTTGGGGTTAATCATCATAAGCAAACAACATTGTTTGGCGCAGCTTTGTTATATGATGAGACAATTGAATCTTTCAAGTGGTTATTTGAGACTTTCCTCTCTGCTATGTCTGGTAAGCAACCATTGACCATTCTTACTGATCAGTCTGCTGCCATGGCTAGAGCAATACAAGAGGCTCTTCCACAAGCTACTCATCGGTTATGTGTTTGGTATCTTTATCAGAATGCTGCTAAGAATCTGAGTTATGTATTTCATGGATCCTCAGAATTTGCTGCTGATTTTGGTAATTGTATGTATGACTATGAGTTTGAGCATGAATGGCTATTAGCATGGAATGCTATGCTTGAGAAATATAGCCTCAAAGAAAACAAGTGGTTGAATGCTTTATTTGAATTGCGAGAGAAGTGGGCAATGGTGTATGGGAGACATACTTTCACCGCTGATATGAAAAGCACACAACGTAGTGAGTCCATGAATAATGTGCTTAAGAATTATTTGATGCCGGAGCATAATCTTTTGCGGTTTTTAGAACATTATGAAAGAGTTTCGGCTGATCGAAGATATCAAGAGTTGACTGCTGATTACAAGATGATACATACAACTCCTGTCTTAGCAGTAAGTGCGCATATGCTGCAACATGGAGCAGAGGTATATACCCCGGAGGTTTTCTCACTCTTTGAGAAAGAATTTGTGAGAATTCATAATTATAGTACCTACAAGGTTGGTAAGTGTGGGATGACATCAGAATATATAGTGTCATATAGTTCTGAACATAATGAGCACTTGGTCAAATATGAAGCTCCAGCACACAATGTTGAGTGTAGTTGTAAAAAGTTTACTTTCATTGGGATTTTGTGTGCTCATGCATTAAAAGTGCTTGACAAGAAGAACGTGAAGAGAATTCCACCGCAATACATTTTAAAGCGATGGACAAGACAAGCAAAAGCAGTGAGTATTATTAGTTATCGTGAAAATGAGGTTCATGGAAACCCGAAGGTGTCGACTGGCAAACGGTATGGCTATCTATGCCGCACTTCTGGTGATATTTTAACAGTTGCAGCTGATGATGAAGAGTTAACAAAATATGCCCATGAATGTTTGGTTTAGATGCTGAAAGGCTTAGAGCTAATTAAGAAAAATCGCAATGAGAAAGAAAGGGGAAGTTTTGGTCATAACCCTTTGGAAAAAATAATTGTTGGTGAAAGTGAAGTAGTTGAGGGAATAGTTCATTCTAATGCTTGTGAAACATCAATTGTGCGGGGAGTTAAAAGAAAAGCTACAGTTGGCCGCCCACGTACCAGATTCAAAGACCCGGCTGAACAAAAGAAGAGTAAAGTACCAAACAAAAGCACAAGAGTTCCCACAAGAAGGAAAATACCCATGCAGGTATAGTTATGTTTTTTCTCAATTGAATAAGTTAGTACATACATTTTATGATGTTGATAAATTTTTCTGGTTACAAAACATTTACAGGAATTTGAAACACATCCGAACAGCGAGCACGATATTCAACCATCTGATATTTTGATTCAAATAAGAAGTTGGGCTTTTGTATGTTTAGTGAGTGATAATTGGTTATTTGGAGTTTGAACAATTATTTGATTTGCTATATGGTGATAGAGCATGCCTCAACATGGTGATACAGAGCTCACCTCAAGTTGGCAAGATACTCTTTCCTTCACTCAATTACTTCAGGTTAGTAATAAATACTGAGATCTTTTCATTAATTTATGATATAAATATTTGACCATAGTATGACATTCTTGGCACACTTTGTATCTGTTACTGACTTCAACTTTGAGATTTATAGGAATTCTTTCATGCTACTACTGTACTAGGGAATAAATAGCTCAATAATTCTACTATACTAGCATGAACAATTATTCTTATACATTTGAAAGACATAACAATTTATTATACGTGAGGTTAAAAAGTTATCTTATGAGTAATTGAATTGTAGGAACCGTTGACACAATTTAGTTCATTATCACAAGAGGAAGAACACAACATACACTGAGGAGATTGAGCTCAAGATTATATTGCAGACCGAGCATGCGTCAGCTATCCTCTTTGGAAATTTTTGATCATTGAAATATCAGACAAATAGAGATTGTCATTGTTATTTTGTTATTCCATTTTTGCAAGAGATGAAATTTTGTAACTTCTGAGAAAGAAAGGAATTCTGTAACTCATCATTGACAAATTGACATGGAAAAAGAAAAATTCATCATTGGTCTTTGAGGACTGATTTGCACTTCCAGGCTGTTTAACAACAATTTGCATGTCCTTTCCGTTTAGTCATTGACAGAAACGTTGGTCTCTGTTTAATCTCAATGTTTACAATTTTTAACTTTTTTTTTTTTTTAAAGATGCCAGGTGTCATATTGTGATTGGCCTTTGTCACCTTTAGTGACAAGGCCTGGTTTTGTCCATTAACAATGACAGCAATTTCCAATCAGTCAACCCTCCAACTACAACAGTCACACTCAATTAACACTACAATTTGCTCGCCTGATCATCAACAATCCCTAATCAAACCCCAATTTCTACACAATTAGAACGAAAAACTGAAATTAAACCCCTAAAATCATGCTCACACAATCCAATTGAATCAATACCAAAACTCAATGAACTCAAATTTCAACCAAATACCAAAAATTTCAACCAAACTCACCCAATAGTGCCTCGACAACGTCTCCGCCGCCGCCACCTCCGCCTCATCCCCCGTCTGATCACCCCCGCCGCCGCCCAAGCTAAGCATCGTCACCGCGTGGATCTGATCATTCTCCGGATCATCGCGAGCGTCGGAATTCGAAGCACAGATCGCCAGCGCCAGCTGAACCTGAAACTCCTCCTCCGACAACATATAATCCGGCCGCTTCCCCGCCGTCGTTGCAGGCTCCGAACCCGCCGCGCCTCCGTTCGCCGCTCCCGCACCTGCCGGCAACGCCGACGACGAAGCAAAAGGACTCGCCGGGGGCGCGTTTCCGGCGCTCTAGCGATGATCGGAGGCGCATGACGGTGACGTCACGGCTGATGTCGACTCTGATGCTGATGCTGCCGCGTCGTTCGATCAAGGCGGGTCCTGGCAGCTCGGTCCTCCTCTCCCTGCTGACTTTAGATCCGGGAACTCCTCCCAGTCCTTGTCCTGTGTCCTCTGTCCTTTGTCCTTTGCCCTCTTGCTCGCTTGCCAGGACAGGCTTGACACCTATTCTCTGGTTCTAAATCTGCATATATATGGTTGTCTTTTCTTTTTTCCTTTGATGTCGATCTCGATCAAAGGAACCCAGCAGGGTTAACCATAGAGAAACCGAAGATGATCATAGAACGGGGTTTTGCAGTACCGAGATCGAGAAGTAAATGACTGAAGATAAAAAAGAAAGAGAGAGAGGTTGATCCCAGTCTAAACATCGCGGAGAGAGAGAGAGTGGAAGACACGAAGATAGGCATCGATGATGCGGTTGGATTTGTCAGACGCAGTGATAGAACCGTGAATAAATTAAAAATAGTGGCAGAACCGTGAATAAATTGAAAATATGGACGAATCGATAAATTCCGGGGGTCGCTTATGCATAGTGCCCCAGTTGTACGCCCTTTACTAAATACAGAAATTTCTCATAAACGAACTTTTTGGCTCATAACGAAGATTTAAGTCATTCTTTTACCAACCTGAAAATCTGGTGTAATACCATCTCTATCCAATGGTCTAGTATTTTCTGTTTATATTGGTTTCAAATTGGTTGTCCGATGGACTTCTCGTTGTAATTTTTGTCATCTTAAAAAAACAAAATGAGTTTTCACTTTGAGTATGTACCATTTTTATTTTTATTGCACTTATTTGTTTGTTTCTTTAATTTTCTTACTTTCTTAGTATTCACTATACAGCATACAACAAGTGCATTCCCCAAAAAAACTACAACAAGTGAGTAGTGAGTGAGGACATCTGGGCAAACAAGGCAGTATTCAAAGTTGCAGGGTTTAAGAGGTTTTCCCCACAAACCCATCACCTGGTAGCCATGATGAGTCGCTCTCTCCGTTCCAAGACTCTTCCTTTGCTCTTCCCCCGCAACCCCAAAGGTACTCTCTCTCTCTCTCTCTCTCTTCTACACTCCGCGCTCTAACCACAGTAGAAATGAATGTTTTTGCAGTGAACCCTGTGAACTCTGGGCACTTCCATCTCAAGCCCTTTTCTCCACACACATTGTTGGTGAAAAACCAGTTCTTGTAAGCCATTCTACTCACCATCATTTTCAATTTGGACTCGTTAATTTTCTCAATTCAAGATAATTTGGTTTTGTGGGCATAAAAAAAAGTATATAAATTGAAATTGGGCAGGTTCGTGATTTCATTCATTCTGCATTATATGACCCCAGACATGGTTATTTCGCTCAAAGATCGAGGTCGGTTGGTGTGCTTCAGAAAGCCATCAAGTTCAATCAGATTTAGGGTATCTAGCTCAAACATTGTTTAGTCTTTGATTTTCTTTTTAAGTTGATTTTGATATGAGTTTGTTTGTTAGTCATGATGATATTTCAGATGTTACATATAATGGAACAATGATTTTGGGTAGGATCGAACGTATTGGCTATTATGTAGTGTATTGTTTCTTATCAGGAGAGAACATATCTGCTAATATAGAAAACGTAAAGAAATTCAGAATCTTTGTTGTCTAACCTTTTTGACTAAACTTGTCATATAATTTGTTTGACAATTTAGCCGAACTCATGGAATGAATTCTTGTTTATTTTCAATATCAATCAAGTTTCTTTGACCTACTATATGAAATGAACAGCATTCACTGTTCTTCTTCCTTTAAATTACCTGAAACTCTATATAGCAGTTCTATTGTTTTTCTCCACTTTTGTGTAAACACAAAACGTGTTGCATTAATTCTTGTCTTTATTGAAGTGGATATGATATGAAGAAATACTTTTCATCTCTGTTCTTATTGCAATATGTAGTGTTTCTTTCTGATGCATTGCAGGAATTTTTTATTTATTTAGTTATGATGGTCATTATCGAAGATAGTTATATTATAGACAGATCACCGGCACTTTTAAAGGACATAATTATAAGTAGCTTGTAATCTGCAAATAGGATAAAGTGTTAGATTTTTTGAAAATTATCATGAATTCCTTATCGTGGCCAACTATGTATAATGTGGGAATCATGATGCTGGCTTGTAATTTGTGGAATATGTATACATGAATCCTTTATATATTACAGGCAGGAAAGCTTATATGAAATACTTGGATAAAATATACAAGGGAAGTGAGATATCGTGGTTTACTCCTGTGGAAATTTTTAAGGTTCTCTCTCTCTCTCTCTCTCTCTCTCTCTCTCTATCTATCTCTCTCTCGTCTATCTAATTTCTGGCATAAGGAAAACTCAAATTATAATCTCCAGAGAGAAATCATTGTTGGAATGCCTTCTATCTAACAGGATAATCTGTTGTAGAAATATTAGTTTCCAAGCATTTACCAAAATTAATCTTTATACTTCAAGTTAAACATTTCAATAACTGTCAATGGAGTCAATCGTATCTGGTTGCATTACCTTCTATTATATGTATGAACGTCTTATCTCCATTCAGCTATATAGTGAAAATTGTTTGGACATTCTCAAATTATGATGTTAGGAAGAACTTAATGGATGACTTTATAAATATACCTTGTCTTGAAGCTTATGAATGATTGAAATTTCTCATCTCATGCTTTTGCAAGCTCAAAAGTTTAACATTATAAGCTTTTCTTCCTTGCAGCCTTGGTATGCCCACGGGATAGCTGAAGCCATAATGCGTACTGCTAACCTTTCAGTTCCTCTTAAGGTAAGATTCCTCTTTTTGAGTATCTGCAAGTGGACATTTCACCTTTTCATTTGGCAATTTGCTTATGTTGGTCTGAATCACTGAATACTTATTGCTCCTACTGCAGATTTGATATCTTATTCAATTTATATATTAGTTTTGTACGTTTGTTGTTTGGTATATAATTTAGCAAAAAACTTATTCATCTGTTACACCTTTGCTTTTTTGGCATTCATCTGTTTGTGTCTGATTAAAAATTTAAATTAATCAGTGCATAGCTGTTTTCCTTCGATATTACTTTCAGTAATATATTTTACATGCCTACATTTGTTGATATATTAGAAAAGTAAAACCCAAGTTTTATCATTTTCTGGATGCTTTTACTGAGAGTCCAGTTTTTCGTCTCACCAAACAGAATTTTGAAATTACATTATTATCAGCATAATATTCATGTGGTTTAAGTAGTAGCTAAAATATCTATACTAGCCCGAGCCTTGTACCGGAGATTTGTAACTAAGCAGGGCATTAAAGTGATTGGTGGGTGAGTAAATCTTTGCTCAATGGCGTGTGGTTTCTTAGTTTGTTCACTCAAGTGTTGTTGCAGTAAGCACACCCCTGAACCTTGGGTTAGATTTTACCCCTACACAATAAGGGTGGGGGCAGGGAACCACAGAATATCCTTATACTATGCACTTCCTCTTTGTTCTTGAAACTGAAAAATGTACTTTTTCTGTTTTCACTAGTAAGATCTGTACCTGTTTTATGTCTCATTTGAAAGTCTTCACTCCGTGCCTTTCAAAATTCTACTGATTATTACAAATTTTCAATTGATTGGGAAGACCATAGATGGACCGAAAAAAAAAAAGAAAAAAAAAAGAAGACTATTTGAGGCTATAGATTTACCTATGTCTAAAGTTAACTGGATATATCAACTTAATTGTGCAAGTTGCAAGGTTTTTTTGATCCTCAAGTTGACGGTATGAGTCGATATGGTTTCCTACGTAATGATGGTTTACACAATCAGGTTGGAGCACTTAAATGCACTCAATACAATTCTATCTTTATGTTGAGTCTCTATACAGACGTTAGTATCTAGATGCCAAGATG
>NC_020494.1:15945099-15950880 GCF_000184155.1 Fragaria vesca subsp. vesca | reverse complement strand
TAATCCCTCTAAAGGGAAGTACACACTGTTGTATAACTAATTATTTTATAATCTTTGTTTAGGGTTCTAAATGTAATCCTTTTTTTTTTTTTAATGCCTTTAAATGTTTTGTTCCACTTGTTATGTATGCATCGACATGCCTGATACAAGTAGGCTAAACCCTTTATAATGTCACTCAGATATATGAAATTGGTGGTGGATCAGGAACTTGTGCAAAGGGAATCATGGATTACATATTGTTGAATGCACCTACAAGAGTTTACAACAATATGACTTACACGTATGTCCTTGACTATACCTCCATGTAACTTGAATAATTGGATTTCTGTATTCTTCACATAAGCTATAGCATTAACAACCTTTAATCTAACCATGCTGCTGACATTATGTCAGACTAACAATTATAATGTCAAATGCTGCATATGTAGTAAATTTGGACATTCTTCTAAATGATCATTTATAGCTATTGAATTAAGTGTATTTTCTTACACATCTACTTTGTGTATGATTTTGACTGAACCAAATTATTAGATGAATAGCTTGTCAGGATTTCAAAATCCCATGTTTAACAAAAAAGTGAGGTTTTGATTCAGCAGTGGAGTTGGGCCTTTCTGTTCGCTTGAACTGTGTCCTATTGAGTGCCTTTTGTGCATTCATTATGAATAGTGTATCAAACTATACTTTTGGGTGGTCCTCACTTTTTCTTTGTTTGGATTGAAGTGTCTAATAGGAAGAGAACTGACAACACTAAAAGCTATTGCATATAATACGCAAATCAGATGATTAGTTGAAGCAGCCGGAATCAGGATAGAACTTCCCTAATTAGGATAGAATTAGGCTATTGCATATAATGCGCAAAAGTGATGAGATAAGGTTATCAATCTTGAAAGTTTATAGTTTTCTGAACCTGAATTTGACAAAATGTAAGCAAGAGCTTAGAAAGATAACTTCACATCTAACCTGACAGAGCAATATAATCTCCTTCTTGGAAACAAGCCACATGGCATTTCTCTTCCTACCTATTACCTTTTTAGTATTCAATTTACTACCATCTCATTTTTATACTCGTGCTATGAAGTTAGAATGCCAAAACATTGCAGCTCCTTTACTCTCTTCTTTGAATGGATATTTACTGCTCTGACTGTGGACCTAATTCAGTGGAACTATCTTTATTAGGCTTATTTTATAGACTGGGATATGAAGATTTATCACAATTGGGATCAATGTTTATAGCATGTATAAATTTTCTGATAAGAGTTAGTATTAAGATAAGTCGAAAAGAAAATATTCCATTGTTGGTGTTGATAGTTCTGCCAATGTACTTTGGGTTCTAGCTGATTAATCTTTTTAATATTGATGTCGATGTGTATGTGGCTTGTCTGCATCAAGTTAGCAATATATTGTGTGTATGTGAGTATTTCTACTGACTATAATTACAATCTTGTCAAACTATAGCTCAGTTGAAATCAGTCCCTTACTGGCTGAGCTACAAAGAGAAACTGTTGGAGAAGTTCGTAGTCACTTATCAAAGTTTCGAGTCGAATGCCGTGATGCTGCTGACAGGAAGGGATGGGGTATGGAGTCTTAACTTTCGTTTAATCATTATCTATATTTTGTCTAGTATAGAACTACTTATTGTTTTCATATAATATCTGTTCATGTAATACACCTAAAATCTTTACTAAACTGCTGTAGCTGTCTAGAAGATTGCCTAATCTTCTTGATAAGATTTCCCTATAACATCTATGCACGGAAAGACTTACATAAACAGAACTTTGCCTCAATTAGAGATATATAGAATTCTCCAGTCTAGCATTTAACATGAAGTGCCCATTATGTGGGTTTGCTTATCCCAGCTCAGTACTTTTCCATTTTTAGGTGGTTCTTATTTCACTGTGCAGTTGGTAACTGTGTGTAGTTTTCATACAATTTTATTTATTTGATAGGGGACGTGCAGCAAGAGCCATGCTGGGTAATAATGCTTGAGGTATTTTCTATCCTTGAATTGATAACATTATGTCTGATTAACTAATTATACTACTGAGTAATAGGAACAATGAATTTCGTATTTTTTTTTTACCATCTTTGTTGAATTTAGTGAATGAGAATATTGTTTATTGAAAATGTGGATTCCCAAATCAGGAGTTTTCATCATTGCATATATCTGAGCCTCTCCATCTATTGGCAATTGATTTCAGAGTTGGAACTTTCAATTTTAACATTGTTAAATGTGAGACAATACCAATGGACCATCTGAATTCAAAGTTGCCATAGCTAATCTTCCTAAGCAATGGGTAATCTGAACTCCAAAGTTATTGTAAATAAGATAGATTATGTAGCAATATTTGTAACACATTCATGATTGAATATTAAAATGATTATCTCTTAGAACTTAAGAACTTTAATTGCCTGCATAGAAACCCCCGAATCAACAACCTTAAGCTTATGCTCAACAACAATGTACACTAAATTTGCTTGGTGGGGATTTTGATGGGAAATCATAAGTGATGAAGATAGCCTAGGTGAGAACCCATCCTTGTCTGTAAGTCTGCCTGTGGTGGACTAGAAAGTTTGAAGTTGCAGACAAACAGAGTTGAGGTTGATTAACTGGAGAGATTGTGTGAGGATGAGAATTATAAGGAAAAAAAGAACAAGAGGAGAAAGCATTCTAGAGAGAAATATATTATGCATGACAAGAGGTGGTTTTAATAGACCTAGATACCACCCTAAAAGTTTGATGGAAAGTGGAGACATTGGCAGGTTTTTAAATGCTCATGGGAACTTTTTTTATTTCTTTATTTTGGTTATATTTTGGGGTGATAGATTGATAATCTGGTGAATATTGGGGGCTTTGCCATTTTGGATATTCGCTTATACAAAATACCTTTATGTACTGATGCAAAGACATAAATCTAAGTTATTATCTGTCTTTATGAGATACACATTGGATTAAGTTTCGTTATATATTTTAATATTTCCATTCTTTTCGATTGTATATTTGGACTTTAGCCAACAAAGGTTGTTAGCTGGAAGTTTATATATATTCCATGTAGTCTAAGGGAGTTCCAGTTAATTAATCTCTGGCCCGGGAGTGAAATCTGTCTCTTGTTCTTCCAGGTACTTGATAATCTTCCACATGATCTCATCTATTCTGAAAATCAAGTTTCACCATGGAAGGAAGTTTGGGTGGCGAACCAAGATGGGTAAGCAACATTGTGTATGCGCTATCCATAAAATGCAATATTGCAGCTTATATCTTGCTATGTTTGCATCTGAAATAACTGAATAGTTGAGTAAGAATAAATTATTCATATCAACTCGGTCAATTGGTCAATCTGACCTATTTCTCTAAAGTAAGGGTACTCGTTATGTTCCCATGAATATCTGTACTTTGGTAGGTCTGAACTTGTAAAAGTATTGAATTTCATTCCAGCTTTAACTGATCTTCTGGGATGGTTGATAGGAAAAGGTATTGAGTGTCCTTTAAGGTTTATACTGGTTATAAACTTATAATTATGTTTCCCTTCTGTCCACCATCATATTCGTTCTCCAATATCATTTGATATCATCTTATCTCTGACAAACCAAGTGGTATCAACCTTTTATTGAAACTGGTTAGATTAGATCATATTGGATGCTGACTGTTGTTGCTATCACTGATTCTGGTCTAATTTGAGACTGGATTACCTTTGTTTTTTTTTTTTTCTTTTCTTTTCCTCTGTCTATTGTTTTGAAGGAAGTGCCCAATTTTAAATAATTGATGAGTTATCAGTTAAAGTGTGTGCTCCTGGCGGTGGCTTGCCATATCCATGTCTTACTCATACTACGAGCGTAACATATCTCTGCTTATGTTTGCTGTGAAATAAGTTATGGAAAACCTGAACGCAAATTACATTTTGATTCCACTGAGCTCTTGTTGAAAACTTTGAGATCCTGATTTTGATTTTTCTGATTATGCTTTTTTGTTTTGTTGATAATTGATAGGGAAACACTAACTGAATTGTACAAGCCATTGCAAGACTCACTAATTAAGAAATGCATTAAGATCATCGACTTTGAGAAAAAACAGGATTCTCAAAGCAGTGCATTATTAAAAAGTGTTTGGTCTAAAGTCTACCCAAAACCTAGAAGAAGTTGGCTACCAACTGGTTGCTTGGTAAATCAATTTCTGTCTATTTGTTTTGTTTTATTTGGTTTTTTAGAAAACAAAATCATGCAATAGTGTTGTTTTTGATCATCCAGAAACTACTTGAAGTGTTACATGGAGCACTACCAAAGATGTCTTTGATTGCTTCAGACTTTAGTTACCTTCCTGACGTGAAAATACTTGGTGAAAGAGCTCCATTGGTTTCAACCAAGGTATGACTACTTTTTTGAGTTTTTTCTGATATACCTGTCATAATATTCATTTTTCTTTTTGAATCTATCATAACATTCTTTAAGTACTTGATTTGTTTGAATTTTAACGTTGGGATTGGAAATGCGTACTTGGTATTTATAATTCTGAGCCAATTTAAGCAACGGTAATCTAATTCTGGATTAGCCCAGCACAGCTCTAGATGGCGACAAGTTTATGTCATTCATGAAATGAAGTTGTATGTCCTGGAATTTGACCCATATGATGTCTAAAACCTAACCGTTCCTAGAAATGTTCCACCTTCACCCTTTGCATCATCAAAAACTATTCTCGTCCTTTCAATTTTGTGAAACCCTAAAAGTTGCCATCACATCACCTCTCCCCAATGCCATTCATATCTTTCTCCCACAAAGTTATTCCTCACACAAAGCAACACATTACAGGAGGCAATATATTTCCTGCAACTGATGGCAGCACCCCCTGTGTGGGCACTACCATCCGTCATAGCCGCCATAAGTTTTCTTTTCTCTTTCGCCTTCTCTATACTCGAGTGTGTTCATTAGATACTTCAAGAACATAAAGGTGTATTTAATATCTGGTGTGTGTGTGTGTGTGTGTTATATTCTAAATGGTGGGTTCCGACCATGGAGTAAATAGTATGGGATTGGTAATTATGCGTTTTAGTTTAACATACTTCTATGTTCACCTTGTTATACATGCTACTCAATTCTAGAGCAGAATAGTATTTCACTGGCAGTTAGCAATAATATGACTACTTTGATTTTCTCTATCTACAGAAAGATGGCAGCAGCACAGACTATGGTAGTTATCTTGATGCAAAGGTACAGCTTTTGTTTATTTATTCCTATACTTCTATTGTAATCTTACATGCCTGCACAAAATGCTGTTTATATCTCCATTACATTGCCGATGTTTTATGTTTTTTTTTATCCCTTAGCGTGATTAGGTGCATCACTGGAAGTATACAACATGGGTGTTGTGTTGATGCATCTTGTCCTTGTATAAAATGTATAGGAAAAATTCTTTTGCTTGTAATAATAAGCATTGCTATTATGACCCTTTCTTTTTTCTCTTTTATATTTTTTGTAGCACATATACTAGATTTTGAGTCGCTGAATTTGTTACACGTCATAAACTCTTACCTAAGGGCTCATGATGTGGACCAGATACTGTGGGATTCTGGTCTTTATTATAGGCATCTGCACTCTGCGGCTTTCAGAGAGTACAGGGATTTCCTTTTTATGTTATATAGTGTTGGTCATTAGTCGTCTTCTGGGTGATATTCAGATGCATTCTAATTACCTATAGATGGTTTGTTCTCGCTTGTTCTGTGGTGGACTACTTATCTACCGTTATATGCTTTATAATCTTCTGTATTTATTCACGATAGTCATTTTACGTAT
>NC_020494.1:15943147-15944468 GCF_000184155.1 Fragaria vesca subsp. vesca | reverse complement strand
ATTAGTGACTTCTTCATTTCCAAGTTGGCTTTGTCTTGCTGAATCTGGGTATCAAAATTATACGAGCATTGCATCACCAGCTCTAACTTTTTACTTGTATTTATCTGCATGATCAGAGTGTCTCTCTTCAAATATAGATACCTATGGCCGAATCCTTAGGAAACAGTGATATTATGGCTATTGAAGATGGAAAATGCAAGTCGGCTTAGTTATGAATACACAAGATGAGAATAATTTTAGAGAGAAGGTCCTGTAAAAAAGAGGATGTCATATTGCCATTGAAGCTGGGCATTCTCGTTTTTGTTTCACTTCTACGAGTTCTACCGGTCTTTTATATTTTTTTCAGTTCTGAACTTCTGAGAGCAAGAGCTCGTATGGTTATATTTCCGCACCCTTATAAGATGGTTACTACAATAATCCAAAATTATTTTGTATCTTTACCATGGTACTGGCCTAATGGCCGATTCACTGTCAGTTTAGAACTTAAGATTAATTGCTACATTTCTAAGATTTTAGATGTTTGAGGTCTATTTTTTTTCTTTGTCAAATTGGGAATCTTCCCAAGATCTGTAGAAGTGCTAGCACTGTTACATGGTCCCAGCCTCTCATGTTGGATTCAGGTACTAGAAACTGAAGGTGATGCTAACAGTTAGTAATGCTTTTCCTCATGAAAGTGATTATTTGAGTTCTGAATTTCATTAGACGAAGTGAAACAATTAGTGCATGAAGTACGTTTGTAGTTGGGGAATTACGAGGCGAGCTGGCTAGAAGGTTGCACTTTGTTAGTTTGTTTAGCAAAACAAGCCTTTAACCAACTTCTTTGCTTAGAGTCGGGAGTGCCAGAATATTGGACTTTGAGTTTGAAGTCTAAAGTAGGCAAGGTACTCCTATCTATTTAGAGATGATCGAAGAACTTTTGTATCCATTTTCATTGTAATCTTTGCATATTAACGAACTTATCATCTAATATATAAATTCTAGTTTTTTATGTTGGTAGAAACATCAACAAATCAATGAACTCATCCAAATGGTACAAATTCATGGAATAAATTGGTTATCATCTAGCTTTATTTATTTATTTTTTTAAAGTATATCACTGAGAGTTGCTGATTACAGAAAAGGAGCTTAAGATCACGAATTCCGTAATCCATCAATTTATTGAAAACTTGAAAGTTTGAAATGTAAAAAATGGTGAATCACAAGCGCTGATGATCAATAATAAGGGTCATGGAGGAGGCTATATGTAGAGCCGCTGCATGTGACGCCCATTAATTAAAGGAGAAGGCCGCCGTGAAAGTGAGAGATGAAACTGTGACTCTCC
>NC_020494.1:15938700-15940610 GCF_000184155.1 Fragaria vesca subsp. vesca | reverse complement strand
ATGATCAAGATTCTTTCTCAGAGAAGACCTGGACAGCTCATTAAGGTCCATTGCTGCCCTTGAAGATTTGCAGCTGACGATTCTTCACACTAACATCACCACAATCGAACAAACTGTTCTATATTGCTTTAAGGTAAGGTGCTTGCTTATCTATATATGTATGTGTGTACGTAGTTTTATCCAGCTGATTACTGATATATGATCGATGTGATATATGTTGAGCAGGTTGCAAGTGAATCGAGGTTCACGGCTGAAGATATTGCAAGTTCGGTTCAACAGATATTCAGCTTTATCCATGCAAACACCGCCAGCGTCATGTGATACATATGATGATGAGCTAGATCGATTCTCTCGTTTTATTTTAGAAAACAAATAAAGAAAAAAAAAAAATATATTCGTAGCGTTTAGCTATTATAGAAGGTATCTGCAGCTACATGTTGTTCAATCAACCTGCAGGCATTGATCGGTATTTGGTAACTTCGAATATCATCCTAGATTACTAGCTAGCAAATGGGCTAGATACACATATGTCCCTCTTATTTTGTGTTTGTAATAAAATTATTTGCTTTCCGGTTGATCTTCAAAATTGTTAGCTTTACTGTTTCTTATTGCTTTGATCACTACTATTTGTGTGTTCTCCCAAATTGATACTATTTGTGTGTTCTCCCAAATTGATACATATGTATTAGTATGAGCAGCGGTCGGTTAATTATTTTATTTAGAATAACTGATAATATGAAAGTTACATGTTTGATTCTTATTTACATTATAATAAATGAATGAGAAAATAAAAGAGATAAATTAATTAATGTATTAAATCTTATTCCTAGCTAGCATCATTTTCACCCCAAAATGAGCCAACGTACTACATTCATGGCTCGTACATCACTACTAGAGGCTAGTATATCTGATCAACTAGCCCTAATTGTGTTCATGATGATGGTCATATATGTGACCGTTAATGTGGTCGGAAATATAATCGATGTATGTTCAGTACTTTCCGATCTCTTTTGAGTCACACACTTGTACCATATTTCTTGCATTCCCCCTTTCCTTCTTTGTTCTCTTTCCCCATATAACGAACAAAGACTGAAGGAGCTGCTGGTAAAATCCACGTGCTTCTTTCTCTGTTTTTTTTTTCTGGTACGGCTTGCTTCTTTCTCTTTGTGGGGAAGGGGAAGCTTATTAGCTAGCTTAGATATGGAGACAACTTCTGTGATGGACCGATGGGTACGTTGTTTGACTTTTGATGAAAATAATTTGCTGGCTTCCGATCTGAGTTATGGAAGGTCAACGAGTCCTGTACCTAGCTCTGTTGCCTGGGGTGGCGGTTGACTTGTCAGAGATCGATAACGACGTACTTTTCTGGCGGCATGCGGCTGCATTCGGGTCCCTGAGTCTTTTGGATTTCTAATGAAGCTTCATCATCCAGTTGATATATATCGATCACCGGCCACCTCTCTATCGATCTTTTTGTTGTGTTCGTGTTCAATCATCCATGTTTGCTGCTTACTCATAATCTTTGTCCTTTTGAGGGTTGACCCATGTGGGTTTTCTTGGCTAGGTAGCTTCTCTAGTTTTCAGTGAAGTAACAGCTTCACTTCCAAGGTATATATCGACGGTGGCATTATGGAAAATGATTTGTACAGAAAAGTCAACCGGCAATCTACGTACATTATTTGGTTCGCAGATTTGAGAGTCGATCTAGTAAAGAAAACCTCAGTCATTTTCTGTGTTTAGGGAGTCAATAGGAAAATGATCGATACCGAGAAAGAGTGATTTAGTTGTGGTTTACTTGATTAGGTAGCCTAACTCGGTTACGATCATGTATTAGTTCAAATTTCACTGATATATATATATATATATATATATATATATATATATATATATATACATATATATACGTACTA
>NC_020494.1:15926377-15938081 GCF_000184155.1 Fragaria vesca subsp. vesca | reverse complement strand
TAGTTTATTCTGTCTTTACTATTTCCTTGCAGGTTCATTCTATTAATCATTAATCTTGTACCTAACTTTTTGAACAACTTCTTAAGTGATTGTCCTCCTAAACCTATAACGCGCCTCACACGACCTCACCAATTCTCGTACGGTTGACGCAGGCCTTTCACCTAACCGGCGTTTGTTGAGTGCGGCTAGACGGGAGCATAGTCGCAATCAATTTGATTAAGGAGTTTATTAGGATGCTTGACCCACCACACTCGTGTATCCACTTCACCCTCTCAATATAATCTTCAGCAAATTCCTTGATAGTAGAAGGAATTTTTAGGAAGAATGTCGTGTAAATCACAAGCAGGTTGTTGTGGCTGGAAAAAAGAGCTGTTTTGACTATGCTTCCAAGCAGGGGAAGATAGTACGATCGAGTCTAAGAAAATTATAAGGGCGTGTCACCGCGCAGACGTGAAATGTAGTAAGTGAAATGCGCACCACCTATGCTTCTATCAGCATGAGAGCGAGTTACAAGTCGGTGTCACCTCGAGGACAAAGATTTACTAGTAGCCTTCTGCCACTCAATCGATACTCGTGTTAGACAACAAGCAGAGCTACCAAAGGGAAAGTAAAACCAAATGACACTTCGAAGAGCTTGAAAAGTAAAGATACAAGGAAAGTAAATGGTTTGCTAAGGCGAAGTGCTTTAGCGTTAGTGTTTCGACTAGGTCGAGGTTTGTAAATTGCTGTGTTTGTATGAGAGATTGTGTGTGTGAACTGATCCCCGAACCCTCTTTATATAGTGGTTCGTATAATAATCTGATAAGGATGCATCTTTCGCAATCTAAGTAGGTTACTACTACTTGAGTTGTACAAGGTTTCGTTTTACTTGCCAACCAAGTAACTGGGTGATGCGCGTCTAGCTATACAAGTAGATCTCACATAGGTCATGAGTACTAACCCTTCGCTTATTAGACTTCCTAGTCTCCGACACGGAATCAACTACTAAGATTCTTTTTCCATCCCACGAGGTGCTACAGTCCCTGTAGGAATCCACCTCGCTCATCTTTATCCTCAGGGCTTAAAAACCCAAATGAGCCTATTTTTAGGGCCAAAGGTATTGGCCTAAATGTTGCCCAAGACTTATTCAATCCAGTCTTGGACCAAATTCTTAATTGGGCTCAAACAAAAGCATCAAAGTTCCAATAGATGCTCTCGACATGGTGTTTGCTTGGCTGATTAGTTCAAAACTTGGTATAAAACTAAGGTGGAAAAAAGATGTCAAAATACCCTCACATTTGCTTCTCTTGAGAAGTGAAGGTTGTGTTGTTGTTGTTGTTGATGGTGTAATCCTACGCTTGATGAGTGCATGACTATTAAAGGAACTACAAAGGGTTATATAATCCCCCATAACAAGCACAAATTTTATGGAATTTTTTGTTTTTTGTTTTTAGAAAAAAAGATTACAATGAGACGTCTCTAGGGCAGTCAATATTAATTGTATCTAAATGTAAAACTTGTGCAGCCTGAGAAGGAAGAGCACCCAGCCAAAATCTTCAGAGAATGCAAACCATGCTCGAGATTTGCAAGAGCATGCACATTAGCCAATAAATTGGCTTCTCAGATGGTATGAACAAAGCTGATATTATCAAACTTACTAGCAACATGAAGTACATCTCTAACATGGGATTTGAGACGTCAAGAAACTTCACATGCATTATTAACGCAATTAATCTTTAAGAGAAAATCTTCTTCGACCACAAAAACTTGAATTTGAACATTTTCTTCTTGATGTTAACAACCGTTCCCATTTTAGTAAAACAAAAAAGTCCGACCTTTGAGGGCCAGAAGCCCGAAATCCTAGTACATAGCCTTGGAATGGGCCTCCACTATTAAGCAGCCCAGACGGCACTCAACCCATTACAGTATTTAACATCACTCTTACGGTCTTACCCACCCCAAAACCCTAACGCCTTCGTCCCCCATTTCTCAACTCCGCAGCCGCTTAGGGTTAGAGAGAGCACTAGAGAGCTGCTTCAACAATGGTGTCGGGGTCAGGAATCTGCGCCAAGCGCGTGGTGGTGGACGCGCGTCACCACATGCTCGGCCGCTTGGCTTCCATCATCGCCAAGGAGCTCCTGAACGGCCAGAAGGTGGTCGTCGTTCGCTGCGAGGAGATCTGCATCTCCGGTGGACTTGTGAGACAAAAGATGAAGTACATGCGCTTCTTGCGTAAGCGCATGAACACCAAGCCCTCTCACGGCCCCATTCACTTCCGCGCCCCTGCCAAGATCCTCTGGCGCACCATCCGTGGGTACGTCGTCGTTTCACTCTCTATCTCTGGTTTTTCTGGTTCTAGTTTAGCCAGGTTTGCCTGTCTTTCGGTTAAGTTTTTAGTGTAAAAGGATGTGTGTTTTTAATTGTTGCGGAATCGATATTGATACTTATATGGATTGATTTGGCTGTGTTAGGTCATGTTTGGATTTGGTTTCGAACAAAATGTGAGAGTTTGATTTGGTTTTTTGTTTTGTTTTTGTAGGATGATTCCACACAAGACCAAGCGTGGAGCTGCCGCTCTTGCCCGTCTGAAGGCCTATGAGGGAATTCCACCTCCTTATGACAAGATTAAGAGGATGGTTATTCCTGATGCTCTCAAGTGAGATTCTTCGCTTTCGTTTGGGAGTTGATGGTTTTCTTTTAATGTTTGTGCTTGTTCTGTTTTCTGTTGGTTAATGGTTTATTGTTTTTGTGCTGTGAAAATTGACAGGGTCTTGAGGCTACAAGCAGGACACAAATACTGTTTGTTGGGCAAGCTTTCCTCAGAGGTTGGATGGAACCACTATGACACTATCAGGGTAAGAATTGTTGCAGCTGCTTTAGTCTTTAGTATATCTAATTTATGTTCATTATCTCTTGAAATTATTTCAGTGTAATGGTCTTTTTTATTGAGTCATGTTTTTCAATTTGTTTGACATTGCATTTATGAAGTGTTGTGTAATGCTTGTGTTATTATGTGCATAATTCTTCCTAAATTTATTATCACGAGGTTTCTTATGTTGATGCTTTATACATACTCTCATAATGTTCAATCTGCTTGTGGAGTGGTAACCTACTCTGAATGCTTTATCTACCATACTTTGTCCCTTTTCGTAGTTCATCTGCATAAATACTTGGACATTTTTTGAATAAAAGAATCTTGATGTATTTGTTGCTCTTAAATGCCCAGTGATGATAACACTACAGACCAAATTTTTGTTTTGAAAATTACTGGTGTCATTAGTTAACTTCTATCCATATGCTTTATTGCCTTCTCGTGTTTTCACAGTACCATTTGAGCTTAGTCGTGATCCCTATTTTTTTAAAACCCTTCTCTTGCATGTTATGCTCTATAATTCAGTAGCTGAATCCTATGTTCCTATTTGCAAACATCCACTAAAACTTCACTTCTTCCACTTCTCTTTTTTGTGGGAATAATCTCGAATGAGGAAGTATGTTATGGTATGTAAGGAGTTATTTAGTGTGATCTCATGGATGCCGTAGCTTAGATGAAATAGCCATTTATTGTTTCTTGGCTTATATTGATAAATTGATGTTTCATTGTTTAGTTGCCTGTGTCATGTTTTCAGTAGTTTCTTGTGCTCACTGATGTTGTATGTGCAGGAGCTTGAGAAGAAGAGGAAGGAAAGGTCTCAGATTGCATATGAGAGGAAGAAACAGCTTAACAAACTGAGAGTCAAAGCAGAGAAGGTTGCTGAGGAGAAACTTGGTCCTCACCTAAAGATAATTGCTCCTATCAAGTACTGAGCAGTAAACATCTTGCTTTAAGATGAAAATGTTGTGAACTGAGTGGAGATTGTTTTCCTAATGATACTTCATTTTTGTGTTTGATGGTTAAAGATGGTTGTAATTTTGTATGCCAGCCTTATTTATAAATTAGTGGAGTTTTCCAATTCAATTGGATGTTCATTCTAGATTTTCCTAAATGTTGTGATCCCATTTTAAACACCATCTTGGTATGCTATAGAATGCGGCTTTGTTGATATCCTACCGATCATTTGTAGTGATATGTTATGCAAATCCTCTGTCCTGATGCACATGGGCCGAATTTTACAGTGCTTGTTTCTGTTTGGTTCTTTATTTGTGATCTAGTGTTTATTGAGTTTAAAAAGTAATTCATTCATCGTTCGGTGTACTTCTTTCGGGTTGTCTCGCACTTTGCAGTTTGGACCATTTAAACTTGCTTTGATCGGGGTTTTTTTGCACACGAGCAGTTAAGTTTGTTGCTATTATTTGTCTAATGGAAGATGCTAAATATCATGTATGCAAGTTAGATATTACACCATTTTTATCTCCTTAGATATGAAATTTTATGGAATTTGGGTACAAACCCATCTCAGGGAGGGTATAACAAATCTTTTTTGCCTACTCTTCTACAACTTCAAAAAAATGAAGTATATTAATCTAGTAAGAGAGGTTTGAGAATAGAGTAGAGAGAATCGTGAAAAGAGTTGTCTTGTTTATTAATAGGAGTCCTTTATATAAGAAATTACAAAGTACTTATATGGTAATGATAAAGAATACATAGTCATATTCTAACCACATATTCTGATGACATAAGGCCAAGGCACACATATGAAATATCCTAGACCAATACGGAATATCTTAGAACACTCCTTGTGCCGCACGCCGCTATGCCGGTGGTGCTGATATGTCGCCTCGTCAAGGAACAAAAAACCTTATGGGAGAAAAACTAAACTTTGATCGTAGGAGAAAAAGAGTGCTATGCACCAATCTACTTCATTGAGAACTTTAATCATATGATGCTCTCCTGATATGAACATTATTCATAGAGACTTGATAGCCGACGCACGCCTATACTCTTCACATGTTTCTCAAAAGTACGTACACTTAGGCAAAGACTTATTAAATTCTTTCAGTCTTTACTTGGTTCGCTTGAATGTTAATAAACGCCTGTTGCTGTTGGTTGTAGAAGGACTTAGATGAAATATGCTTCGTTTTATCACCCTTGACATGACCTAACTTCATTTGCTCAATACAAACTGCATTATCTTCATAAATGCATGTAGGTTTATCAGTTGTAGACTATGTTGCACGGACACTCCGACACGCCAACACAGCTCCCGACACGGCAAAATACGTGTCCAACACGCCATGTGGCGTGTCAGTAACTGTTGAGTTTTCCGACACGTTTCGGACACGTTGACTGACTCTCTAAATAATCTCCAACACGCCACATCATCACTTATCAATTTTTTTTAATTGAAAAAAAAGAGAGAGAAAAGGAACCAAAACCTAAATAAAGCTATTATCCACTTTTGAAAGCAAGCTACTGCCAAGTTTTGTTAGCAATTTACTGTAAATTTGATTTTCTTTAATATTATGTTTTAAGTTAGAGGTCTGGTACTTTTAATATTATTAATTATACACTTCTATCATTTGCATTTGACTCTCTTTAATGTTATTTCTTATGGTATGCAATGAATTGAATTTAAAACATTATTTTGGTAATGTAATGAACTTATTTTATATTTTTATTTATTAAAAATAATAAATATATAATTTTATTTGCCGTATCCAAATCGTGTCGGATATTCAATTTTTGAGTTTTGTCGTGTCGGCGAGTTTTGCCCTGTTAGTGTCCGTGTCCGTGCAACATAGGTTGTAGAACTTAATCCACTAGTTCCTCTAATGTGTGTAATGATTGATCTCAACCAAACATATACTCGAATAGCTTCATGTAGAGCAATAATCTTCGCATGATTTGAGAATTTCGCCACGAGAGTATGCTTTGTAGATCTCCAAGATATCGTTATATTCCCAATGATGAACACATAACCAGTTTGAGAACGTACGCGTCTTTCATGTGGATCAGATAAATATCCGGCGTCGGCGAAACCTACCACCATATTGTTGGGTGTTTTGGCATAGGACAAGGCGGCGGTGGCGTGCACGGTGTCGGACCTGTGTCCGGCAGTCATGCCGGTGGCATTCATGGTGGCGGTTTGGCCTCTCCGTGGGTCGGTGCTGTGATTTCCAAGAGCCGCATAACCATCTTCAGTCCTTCTTGAATCATTGTAGGGAAAGAACAATCCTAAGTCAATGGTACCTTTAAGATATCGAAAGATGTTCTTGGCTCTGGTCCAATGACGTTGGGTTGGCGCTGAGTTAAATCTAGCTAATAAGTTGACTGAGAAGGCAATGTATGGTCGAGTGCATTGAGTTAAGTACAATAATGCGCCTATTGCACTAAGGTATGGGATCTCTGCGCCCAAGACCTCTTCGTTGTCTTCTTTCGGACAGAATGGATCTTTCTTTGTATCCAAACTTCGACCAATCATGGAAGTGCTAACATGATGCATTGAATCGCCTGAGCATCTTTGTTCATATGTAGACTGGTGGATGAGAATTCCACAAGATCGGTGCTTTAGTTCAAGACCTAGGCAAAATTGAGTCTTCCCAAGATCTTTCATCTGAAACTCAAATTTCAAATAAGCCGCGGTCTCTTTGATTTCGACAAGAGTACCGATAATGTTCATGTCATCTACATAAACGGCTATGATTGCAAATCCTGAACTTGTCTTCTTTATGAACACGCACGGGCATAGTTCATTGTTTTTATATCCCTTCCTAATCAAGTAGTCACTTAGACGAGTATAACACATTCGTCCGGATTGTTTTAATGTGTAAAGTGAGCGTTGCAACCTTATAGCATACGCACTTTGTGGTTTAGAGTCACTTGATTGAGGTAATGTAATGCCATCGGGCACTTTCATATATATCTCTGAATCTAGATCCTCATAGAGATATGTAGTAACCATAACCATGAGCTGCATGTCAAGTTTTTCGGACACTACCAAACTAACTAAGTAGCGGAAAGTTATGAAATCCATGATCGAAGAGTAAGTCTTTTCGTAATTAATCCCAAGGTGTTGTGAGAAACCTTGCGCCACAAGGCGGACTTTATTCTTCTCGTTACGCTTTCTAACAAAGACTCATTTATGTCCTATAGGCTTTACACTCGGTGGAGCGAGCTAGCACTACTGGGCCGAATACCTATCTCTTTGCTAGAGAATCTAATTCTGTCTGGATTGCATCTTTCCATTTAGGCCAATCTGCTCTGCATTGACATTCTGCAACGGAGTGTGGTTCGATGTCGTCGTGCTCAATGATTTCGTGAGCCACAAAATAAGTAAATACATCATCGACGTGTGTTGATGACTGGTTCATTAATTAATAAGTGTTATCATAACACATGAAGATCTTTATATTCTCTGATATTAACATTGATCTTGAGGCGTCCCCCATGGATTCTAACATCAATTCATGGACATATATAACTGTAATCATAGATGATCTCGTGAGAATGATTCTCAACATCGATGATCAAAAGATTGAGTTGTGCCTTGTTGGTTTGTTTCTTTCTTAGACGCGTGTCAACCGAACCAAGTGGCCTCCCTTTTTTCCTTTGGGGAGCCACGGCCTCCATCCCCCCACCGTGGGAGGCACTGTCGGTGGCGGTAGTCCCATGCCCGTGGATGGCCATGCCCTTGTTAGGGACATGCCGCGCAAGTACATTTACAGCTGGTATATTTGATCTTGTCACTTTCGCAATCTCAGGTCAAACATCGTATCTACTACTTTCTGAAGTTCGAGAATACGTTTCACTTCACTTTCAGTTTGTGAGGTACGAGGATCATAATGAGACTGAGTGGGGAAAAACCATGACAATTTCTATCGTTCCACATGAACACTTTTATTCATATCAAAGAAAAATAAATAAATGTGTTGAAATTAAAATAAGACGCCGAAATATAGTTATTTCGTCAACTAAGTCCCAAAATTTGAAAATGGTAGAAATATTTTTGGTTCACTTAGATGATGAAAGTTCATGGCTTCGTCACCTAACTTCTTAATATTTAGCGGGTCAAAATTTCGCCAATTTTTTGGGCCAAATTTTGTGTTTTACTTGAGTGACGAAATAGTCACATTCATGGGCTGAGTTTTCTTTTAGTAAACTCAAATCTCTTTGCTCCGAAGTTAATCGATTCCAAGCCGCCGTGTCAAGACCCACCACGAATTTCACCCTGAAACCCGAGGTAAATCCTGCAGGATCTACCTCGAAGGAAAATTTACCGAAAAATTTGGCATAACCTCCCTTGAAAATAGACAACCCTTCCTAAAAGCACCTGCAAACATTACTAAAATTGCAAATCCAACCTTAAACACCTGGAGCCTTCGTGCTCCCCAAATTCACAACACCACCCAATTTATTTACTAATCCCATATCCAACAATTCCTAGGTTCAGAGCAACTCTAATAGGGAAGAGAGAAAACAGAATATATGAATAAGCGGAAGCCATATTATGAACTATGCCTCAACTCCATGTACGCCCGACCTCAACTATGCGATCCTGCGAATTGGGCATTTAAAACTGAAGGGCCCAGGGGAAAACATTTGAAAACGTTAAAGTGAGTGGACAAAAATAAAGTTTAAAAGAAACAAGTCTTTATGTTTTCCCAAATTTAATCTCTTTAGAAAAGCTATGTTGCATGCGACAAGCTCAAAAACTTTTAACTTAAAAAAAATTAACAAAAACGTAACTAGCCTCACTAGTCTCCCAAACTTTATAATATAGAGCCTCTCAAGCCAAAATATATATGTATGTATTTACAGTCGTCATACTCCTTGTATGAATTTTTATGAAAGATAGAAATTCACACAAGGCTACAACACTTGCGCCTCGCGCTCACGTCACACCATAATGAGATTTCAAACACTACATCATTATGGTGGAAAAGACGAGTGTATATATGTGCATTTCTCCTATATGAATTACTACTTTCATTTAGGGCTATGATGCTTGCGTATCACGCTCACGTCACATCATAATGGAATTTCACCTCATTATAGCGGAAAAACACGTATGGCTAGCTAGCATTTATATACATACTATCCTCATAAATATCCAATATGCATATCCACCGAAAATCTCATTTTCGGTAACTCTCCAAAAATAAAGAAAATTGCCAATTATAAAAGAACGCAATAGGCATACGACTCCACCGAAAATCTCATTTTCAGTAACTTTCCAAATAGCAAAGTTAACAAATAAATTAAGAATATTTACTTCCAAAGATGCTTCGCATAAATAATTCATAAAAGTAAATTTATTCCACAAATTAAGATTCAATAAATTAAACTCAATCATTAAATATGAAATCATCACATGCATTTAATTTAAAATAAACGTCCACTCACAAATTTAGGTCTAAGTCTGATGTCGATTCGAGGTCTCTTCAGCTCGAACCTCCTCACGTCCTGATCAAAGGATATCATTAAATTCTAATCCCAATTTAAATCATAAAATTAACAAGTATGAATGTGAGCCTAAATCGCTCTCCTTAGCCCACTTCCTCAAATTCCAAAAACGGTTCGGGCTGGACGAAATGTGAGAGTTTGATTTGGTTTTTTGTTTTGTTTTTGTAGGATGATTCCACAAAAGACCCAAGCGTGGAGCTGCCGCTCTTGCCCGTCTGAAGGCCTATGAGGGAATTCCACCTCCTTATGACAAGATTAAGAGGATGGTTATTCCTGATGCTCTCAAGTGAGATTCTTCGCTTTCGTTTGGGAGTTGATGGTTTTCTTTTAATGTTTGTGCTTGTTCTGTTTTCTGTTGGTTAATGGTTTATTGTTTTTGTGCTGTGAAAATTGACAGGGTCTTGAGGCTACAAGCAGTACACAAATACTGTTTGTTGGGCAAGCTTTCCTCAGAGGTTGGATGGATCCACTACGACACTATCAGGGTAAGAATTGCTGCTTTAGTCTTTAGTATATCTAATTTATCTCTGGAAATTACGGTTATTTAAATTATGTCAGAGTAATGGTCTTTTTTTTATTGAGTCATATTGTTCAATTCGTTTGACATTGCATTTATGAATTGTTGTGTAATGCTTGTGTTATTATGTGCATGATTCTTTCTAAATTCATCATCACGAGGTTTCTTATGTTGATGCTTTATACACTCGTAATGCTTCAATCTGCTTGTGGTGTGGTAACCTACTGTGAATGCTTTATCTACCATACTTTGTCCCTTTTTTCGTTGTTCATCTGCATCAATACTTGGACATTTTTTTGAATAAAAGATTCTTGATGTATTTGTTTTTCTAAGATGCCCAGTGATGATAACACCACAGACCAACTTTTAGTTTTGAAAATTACTGTTGTCATTAGTTATCTTTCTATCCTTCTGCTTTATTGTATTCTCATGTTTTCACAGTACCATTTGAGCTTAGTCGTGATCCCTATTTTTTTAAAACCCTTCTCTTGCATGTTATGCTTTATACCTCTGTAGCAGAATCCTATTTGCCTATTTGCAAACATCAACTAAAACCCCACTTCTTCCATTTCTCTTTTTTTCTTTTTTGGAGTAATCTCGAATGAGGAAGTAAGTTATGGTATGTAAGGAGTTATTCAGTGTGATCTCATGGATGCCGTAGCTTAGACAAAATAGCCATTTATTGTTTCTTGGATTATGTTGATAAATTGATGTTTCATTGTTTAGTTGCCTGTCTCATGTTTTCAGTAGTTTCTTGTGCTCACTGATGTTGTATGTGCAGGAGCTTGAGAAGAAGAGGAAGGAACAGTCTCAGATTGCATATGAGAGGAAGAAACAGCTGAACAAACTGAGAGTCAAAGCAGAGAAGGTTGCTGAGGAGAAACTTGGTCCTCACCTAGAGATAATTGCTCCTATAAAGTATTGAGCAGTGGACATCTATCTTTAAGATGAAAATGTTGTGAACTGAGTGGAGATTGTTTTCCTAATGATACTTCATTTTTGTGTTTGATGGTTAAAGATAGTCGTAATTTTGTATGCCAACCTTATTTATAAATTAGCGGAGTTGTTTTCCAATTCAATTGGATTTTCATTCTTGATTTTCCTTAATGTCGTGATCCCATTTTAAAAACCATCTTGGTATGCTATAGAATGCGGCTTAGTTGATATCCTAGCGTCATTTGTAGTGTTATGTTAGGCGAATCCTCTGTCCTGATGCACTTGGGCTGAATTTTACAGTGCTTGTTTTTGTTTATCATTGGACATGTTTATCTTTCCACTTCTTTTCAGTCTGTTTTGTTCTCTCACTTTGCGGTTTGGACCATTTTAACTTGCTTTGACCGGGTTTTTTATGCACACGAGCAGTTAAATTTGTTGCTATTATTTGTCAAATGGAGGATGCTAGATTTCATGTTGTATGCAAGTTAGATATTACACCATTTTTATCTCCTTAGATATGAAGCCAATTTATGGAATTTGGGTACAAACCCATCTCAGAGAGGGTATACCAAATTGTTTTGTCTAGTCTTCTGCAACTTCAAAAAATGAAATATTTTTCTTTTTACCCTTCATATTCTCAAAGCAACACTCACTTTGGATGAGGAAAACTAGAGTAGCAAACAACACGAACCTAGATTAGGGATAGGTATGTCTATACAATTCTACATAAGAGTGCGGCTATTGAGACCTTTAAATTTGCTCAGTATACCTTTTATGCTCTTTACACCTCTTTTTAATTTTAACTATAAGCATTTGCTCACTAGACCTCTTTTAAATTCCTAACATAACCTTAGTATGTTATTCACATATATTTGATAATTTACCCATTATACATCTTATTTATTCTCTAGACCTCTCATTATTTAATTTTT
>NC_020494.1:15915162-15926357 GCF_000184155.1 Fragaria vesca subsp. vesca | reverse complement strand
GGGTTTCAAAAACTTATATTTACCAGCTCAGTACCGTCTCTCCTTAAAAAATGAGAGGTCATGAGTTCGACTCATAACAGACTCGTTGTAGCATATTAGTTTTTTATCTGATAAAAAAAAACTTATATTTACCAACAAGAAAATATTTCAACATAAATTAGCTTTTCTTTTTTTATTTTACTTGTGCTAAACAACAATCAAGGATATGTTCTAGGATATTCTGTATCTTTCTAGATATTCTTTATGTGTGCCTTGGCCTTATGCCATTAGAATATGTAGTTTGACTAGATCTATGTATTCATATCCTTACCATATTGGTATTGTGTAATTCCCCATATAAAGGGCTCATATCAATGAATAAGATGATGATTCTCTTGCTATCTCTTTTCTCTACACTTTATACTTCATCACGTTATCATGCACTTTGTTCTAACCCTAGAACTAATAGCCCACCATTTTTTTCCCAAACCCTAAAAACCGAAACCGGAGGTTCTCGGCCCTGCCTCTGCCGCCGCCGCCGCCGCAGTCGCTTCCCGGCCGTCCACTCCGCTGCTTTCTTTTCATCCGATCAAACATCCAAGTGTTTACGGTATGTTTATTTTACAACCCTAAAACTCTTCCAAGTTCAATAACCTCGGGGGAGATAAAGTGCTTTCTCCCCTTCTTCTACTCCATTCTATCCTTGGGTCGGTGTATTTGCAGGTACCAAAAATCCCAGAATTTTATTCGCGGGTCAAGAGTGTGTTGGATCACTCTTGTTTCCTTGTCTGGGTTGTGTATGATCAACCCCGACCTATCACCGAATTGTGTTTGATCAATCCGAGGCCTTTCTCTGAATTGTGTTTGATCAATTCACAGCTTTTCCGAATTGTGTGTGATCAATCCGAAGGACAATCCATTAAAAGCATTGTTTGTGACCTCTATCGAGTCTCATAACAGCTTGGTTTTGTATGCAAGAGCAATGTAACATTCTGCTCCTTTGAGTTTTGACGTACTAGATGCCTAAGGCGGATATATCTTCACTTGTTATCTGTGGAACCTTTCATTGGAAAGGATTAAACCACATGTTTTGACCCCTAGGCTAACAAGCCCCTAGATGCCGAGATTTCACATCTCATGCGCTCAAAGTCTTTGAAGCGCCACATCGACAAAAGCCTTCAATGGCAATCTGTGCAAAAAGTAATAACCACAAAGTACTGTGGAATGCACTCATGGAGCATTTCTCGAAACGTTCATATAACTCTACTTGTTGAGTTATTAGTCAAGTGGATTGCTTCCCACCTTAATTGACTACATATTGTCGATGATCTTTTGTGGCATCATGATCCATAATCTTTAGCGGATTCGATCATCATCAAGTTCTCTAGGTCCTCCAAGTTGGTTTGGAATTACCAACGAGACTTGATTTTGATCATACAAACGGGAATTGTATATACGCTAATGTGATAAACTTATTTGGGATTATCTCCTAATGTGGGGACAACAATATGGGTCATGGCAACAGCAGAAAACGTTGTGCCGATGTTTAGAAAAGAGGGGGAGGTGTCGCCGGCTCTAATAGCGACACTCCCGGTCTAGACACCATTTTGTCAAAACTACTCACGTCAGCTCATGACAATACAACCTTTATGGATCTTCGGATCACTGGTTCAAGATTGTCCAACTCCTTCAAATTGTGAATGCATACAAAAAGGTACAGAAAATCAATATGAGGACAAGAACGTCATCCTCATGATCGTGAATTTCAAAGATTCGGATCCTGCTCTAGCTACCCATGACTTTGACGTTATCGGCTAGACATTGATTTTCGTTCCAAGCTATATGTACTAAGGCGTTGTATCGACGTCCTTCGTCTATTTGAGACCTCGATGTACTCACATTAGCAATAATGAATGCCTTGAGAATTTTTTCGAAGTTATGAAACTATTCTCCTCTTATGGTTTGTATTGATTTACAAACAAGATGTACATTTTTACATCGTCCTTAGAAGCATGGCATATTTACAATCTACACGGTTAGATTGTGCCATTTTGGTCCTTCCAAGTGAAGATGACGCACGGCTTTGCATCCTCAAGAAAGATCGCTAACGTGTTTCCGGTTAAATCTTCTACCCTTTAGCGGATTTTGCATCATCAATTGTTCAACTAGGCTTATCCAAGCTCAATGTGATGTCTTAGAATTGTCTGAAATTAAGGAGATAGTGGTTTCAAGTGTGCCTCGCACTACCGACCCTCCACGGACATGTCTGGCCATACTGACTTGGAGTTACCGAAAACTTTTGATATTGGATCCACCTATGCTATTAAACCAATTGCCGTCTTGCAAAAGACGTTGAAGACTTATCATAACCGAAAAATTATCATCATGATTGAATCCTCTAGGTCCTCTGAGTTAGTTTATGTTCATGTCAGAGAGGTTTTGCTAACTAGTCATGGAGTTTACGACCTTAGAACGACCGAAAGGACTTGGTTCTGATCATACACACATCACTTTTGGCTAAGGCAAAAGTCTACACGCCACCTGCAAGCTTCACAGCTTCGCACATGCCAATTCTGCGAAAAACAGCAATCTATCTCTTCTGGACAACCAACTTTGTTTGAGCTTTGTGAACAGCTCCGGACGAACCAGACAGTGAGCTTTATATCATTGGAAAGCTCTACGAGTCTAGTTTTCAGAACTTTTTGTGGTTCATTCATATCTATTTTAACAAAGAAGTTATGGCTGTTTTAGTGCGCAAAGGTCATTCTGCGCCGGAATTTTTATGCACTCTCGGGATTGCAGCTTTTCGTAGCTTCTTTCAATCCTTCTAAATGGTTCAGGTGGAACTATTTACTTGTCTATCTACTCCTTCTTGTAGATATGTCTCATAGAGACATTGAGTGCTTCGCAGATAGTGGAACTATCCACAACATTCTAAGGAACCTGCAACTATCTTTGGATTTTGTGCCTTTGTAAATCTTCTGTGACTACAATGATTGAATCATACCGGTCATTTAGGGACGCAGTTTAGCTTGAATCTTGATGCCTCATGGCACCATGATCAAAGTCACAGATACCCTCTATGCATTGAGAGGCAATCGAACCATATTGAGCTTTAAAGACATTCCTGCTAATAGTTTTCATTTGAAAACACAATGTGAGAATGAACAAGATTTCTTTTGTATATACCTTCTCATGAATGCGGACTGAAGCGCATCTTGGAGAAATTCATGAGTCAATCTAGTGGATTGTATGTCACTACGATTCGAATATCGAATCCCATGTTGTCGCCAAATATGATATTTGGGACACCGACTCATATAGGCTTTGGTTTGACCAAATTGGTCAACTTGGAAGAGATATAATGGTTCAAATTTTGAGAAATTCTCATGGACATCCATTATTCCACTCAAAACGAAGACATTCGAGATCTAGCATCACCATGAAGCATGGTGGTGACCCGGGTGACATTGACGTCACCCGAATACGACTCCAACTTCCTAGAGGTCGTCCGGTCAATTCCTCTAGCAATTGAGGTGCACCGGCGTTCTCTCGATGTCGTATTGGCCCCCTGCAATGCTCATTGCTCATTTTGAAAGTTTATTTTTTAGCTAAATTAGGAGTGAGACCCTCCTATGCTAAATGACACAAAATTGAACATTCCATTCTTACATCAAACTATGTAGATTGATACAACCAACTTGCGGACACCTTTTTATGCTTTATGGTGTTGGTTGAAGTGTTAACACACTGGTCACATGTTACACTATTATCTACTGCTTATGCTGCTTATACTTCTACGGGCTCACTACCCATTCTTTAAAGAAGTTTATTGGGATGTAAGTTGAAGTGTCCTGTACTCCATGTTCACATGCAATACGGTCTCACCGAAGCTACGACCAAGCAACTTTAACTTGTTGCTCGAACATTATTGATGTGCTCCAATCTTTCTATTGCGTCTTGGGGCTATGCAATATTTGCATGTAGCTTTACTATTCATCTACGACCCACCATCATTGAATATTGTTGTACTACAACTCGTGACTGTGTACCAGGATTCACACGAAATTGCAATCCTTGAGCTCGGCAGGATTGAAACGGATCTCCAATCCTTGAGCTCAGCTAGATGTTTATTCTAGGTGCCAAATCGCATTGGCACTGCGCACAATGATGGGTCATTTGAGATGAATAAATATTTAGGTTGGATGTGAACCTCTACCTATAATCCGCATATGTAGAAACCTTGTCAGGTGATCTCTTTCACCGCTATATTGCGGATGGTCACTTTGATGAGACAATATTCCCGCCGTTAGGGGGAGATAAGAACACAAATGTTTAAGTGGAACGACGTGAATTGTCGTTGTTTGTCCCCCACTAAGTCTCATCTTGATCCCAAATGCTTAAAGTGTTAAAGTGACGAGATCACATGCTGCAAATATGTCTACAAGGATTGATGTACCATCAAGAGGACATGACGCGACCAAAAGGTGCTGGTCTTGACGCCATCACCAATGATGGTGATATAGTGACGCCATATAGTGGCAAAATTGGTGTCACAAGGCCGTGTGGCTCCCCAAAAGGAGGGAGACCCTTAGGTTCGATACTTTCTCGCACTAGGAAGAAAGCGAGTTTGGCACAACTTGATCCATTTATCAGTGATACTCAAATCCGTCTCATGAAGTCTGAATTGTGATTATCGTTGGGGGGCGCCTCAATGTCAAATCCAATCCATATAGAGATCTCTACAAGTATTACACTAGTGTACATGAGGACGTGGGATAATGAGTCTACTATCGAACCACCATTCATTGATGGATATCAACTTAGTTGATTAGCCTAATGGAAAGATGCGATCCAACATTAACAAAGAGATAGGTCTTTGGGCAGGTGATGCCGACACCGCAAGCTAAACCCTATCAACTATGTCTTTGTTAGATAGCGTAGTGAGAACAAAAGTTTAGACTCACCTTATGGCACAAGGTCTCTCACTAACACGCACTAGGATCGACTACGATGAGATATGCTCTCGTAATGGATGTCATTGCACTCTACTACACTCTACTACTTTGTCAGTTTGGTAGTTTCCTAATAACTGAACATGCAGCCTATGAATGTGGTCATAATAACTTCTCTATGGGATCAGAGATATACATGAAGGTCTTAAACGAACTTCATTCATCTGAATCAAGTGGCTCCAGACCACAGGAGCACGCGTTTGCTAAATGTATTGAAACACACATGGACTCTACTTGATTTGGAAGGGATATGGTGAATTATGTCTTTTCGTGTTCATTCCGGATTTACATGGACTCTTGATGGATCAAGAGATGCTAATATGCATCAACATCCGAAGAAAAAGATCTTGGAAAGACATATACTCCCATGATTAGTCAAAGTCTTTGCTCTAAAGAGAGATCCGTTGTTTTGTCTAGGAAATATGACAAATATGTGTTAAGAGATGGAGTTCCCATCTAAGTACAATAAGATGCATCAATACACTCAACACAATACGAAAGACTTGACATCTCATTCCCTATGAAAAGTTGTAAAGCTAAATGTAGCTATGCGCCCACGCAACGCCAATGTAATGGCAGTAACTCATTTTTCAATATTTACTGGTATGAAAGGTTGAGGCTTATTCTATCCCTACATAAGAAAGACACATTAATAGCGAAATCAGAATCTGCTAAGTTTCATAGGTCAAGCTCCACGGGACCTACAGAAAAATTCACTCACTGGAAAATGGTGAAAATGGTACCATTAGAAAGGTCTATGTGTCTACTTTTTAGGGACACCAACCATTTGATCATACCTATCATATTGAGTGAGTTATGGCCGTTTTCTTGAAGTAGGACGAATCTGTCCGAGAATCTGATTTTGGCAAAACGGTCAACTTCGGCGGGACTTTGTGAATAGCTCCTGACGAACCAGACCATGTGTAATATACGGTTGGAAAGCTCTATGAGTCTAGTTTCCAAAACCGTTTACGGTTTGTTCATATGTATTTCCTAGAGGAAGTTACGACTGTTCTAGTAACTGAAGGTCATGCTGCGCAGAAATTTGATTTCCTGCACGAACTTATGTTTTGAGTTCACAAGCGGCCTTCTCCTTAAGATCTAAGTGTAAAAGATCATTTGAGGACACACTACTAGAATAAAGGACTTAGGTGACAAATAGGTTTCGTCGCCTAAATGCTCATTTTCGTTGCCTAAGTTCTCAGGCGACGAAAGGTTCGTCGTCTAACAATCGTCGTATCAGCATGGACCCGTAAGAACTTAGGCGACGAATACAAAATAATGGTCGCCTAAATGGATACTTAGGCGACGATTATATCATCGTCGCATAAGTCTAAGGTGAGGAACACTGACACATTTAGGCATCGAAATTATTGTCGCCAACAATTGGTGACGAAAGGAAATTATAGTCGCCTTAGATTCCTTTTACGCGACCATTTATTAATCGTCGCTATGTTTAAGGCGAGGATCTAACCCCGCGACGGTTTCTCATTTTTCATCGCATAAGAGTTAATTCAACATTTTATATATATGCTTTTAAATTATAATTATATATTATTAACAAAATCTAATTATATCATTAATATGCACACAGTAATTATGTGTGCATATTTTCAAGTTCATATTCAAAGTTAAAAACCTGTTGTGCAAATCAAAATCAAAACAAAAGAAGTTCAAACTCAAAAAATACTAAACTTCCAAGAGCTATATATACACAAATAAAAGAGCAAGTTCAAAGTTCATAGTTTAAACCCTCCCTAATACCCTAGCCTCTTATAGTCCTATATAGACAATGTTTAACAAAAGAAGAAGCAAATATCAAGGGTTCCAACAAAACAAAAAACCATGGACCTAGGTAGCTTCAACCATTAACCTCAAGCTGTTGGCCTTCTTGTCCGCTCGGCTGCGACTGCACATGCTTCTCCAACATTTGTATACGGCGCTCATAATCAAGGATCTTCTCCTGCGCTACTCTGGCCTGCTCCCAGGCTGCTTGTGCCTCCCCCTGAGCATGTCGTGCCTCCTCTTGGGCTTGTCGAGCGTGCTCGCGAACCTCCTCAAGAATTATATCATTAGGACGAGAACGCCTTGTTGCTCTTTCCTTGCCCTCAATTTCAACTCTCCTAAGCCCTTTTATTTTCCCCCCTTTGGTCCCAAGGACCTTCTCAAATGCGTCAAGCTGAGATTGGAGGTCTACTTGTTGAAGGAGCTCATCCTCTGGAGTGTCCGGCTGTTGTTCACTTAGCATTGTTAGGATCTTCTGTCTCATATCGTTCTGCAATGACAAAAAACAAACTTAACAACACAACAAAACACACAGCAATTCAGCAAAACACAGCTGACTTTATCTTCACATAGAGAAAAGAAAGGAATTGACAAGATGGTGTGTTACAGGTGCAAAATCTAGTTGCAGAGATTGTGGACTCAAAATTGGGGAAACAAGTATGCTTCAGCTGACTTTTTGAAAGTTTATGATTCTATTGATATTTTCCAAATTAATGCTATTAAATACTTACTATACATTTGTAATCCCTATAGATCACAAGAATAAAGCCATCGCTGACATATATCGTACTATATGTATCTCTCTCAACATCCTTAATAGGGGTGTTCCAAATTAACAAGTAATTACATGTTTCTGCATAACAGTTGCTGAGGACAGTGAACTAAATGAGGTGTGGAAAGACATTCTGAATGCAGAAAGTGATGAAATATATGTGAAGGTAAATTGCCTTAAGTTTACATATTTGATCTCAAGTGGAAATAAGAATTAAGAGAGCTCTAATTTAGTGTGAAAGACATTCTTGGATGTTGCATAGGGATGGCAGCGGGTAGGGTACCCACGGGTATTCGACCCTAACGGGGAAGATATACGGGTATAAACGGGTAACGGGGATGGAGATCCCCAGTATTCGGATTCTTAAATCGGGTACGGGGCGGGTATGGTATTTTGATATTCGTCCCCATCCCCACCCATTAAGGATGAAAATATTATTATATATAATTATATAATTTATTATTATATATATATATTTATATATAATTTATAAATAAATATTTATGTAAACAAAATTTTGATTCTCTTAATAAACATTTAATAGATTGACCTTCCTTTTTATTATATATTTTTATTCTCTTAATGAAATTTATCGGTATTGTTCTATTTTAACCAAGACTTGTATTTATTTTTATTGGATTGAAGCATGAAACTTATTTATTTTGGTATTTGATTTTAATTTCATACTTTTATATAATTGTATTTCGTATTTAAAAAAAAATTAATTTAATACATAATTGTTAACGGGTATGGGTACGGGTATAGAAACGTAATCCCCAAAGGGTACGGGTACGGGGAATCCCTGTTATCTAATTACGGGTACGGGGATGAGAAATGTAAAAAGGTATGAGTACGGTATTTTGATCCCCGTACCCTACCCTACCCATTGCCATCCCTAATGTTGCAAAACACAACAACATATAAACACAAAGCAACACATAACAACAATAATCGAAAGCAAGTGTCCAATACAATAAGTGTCATATAAATGAAGTAAAATAATAAGCAAACACATAAAAGAACAGTTACGGCTTTTTCGACTGCAATCTCATTATGTGGGGCGTCGTACGCCACCTCAAAACCATTGATAAGGTATAATGATTCACCCTCGCGCCTAAGTTTGTCTGCATTAATTGTATATGAAAGGTGTACAACCGGCGTGGTGATGCATGGTTAATTTGTCTCGGTTTGCCGAGTTTGCAGCTGAGAGTTTCTGTTAAGAAAACATATAAAAAAGTTACTGCTTCACATTTCATTACATAAGCTCATATATAGGTATATGATTTGATTCAATTCATCATTTTTCAAAACAAAAGTGAAATCAAATACTACACTAACCATAGTGGTTTAAATTTAAACAAAACTTCTAACTATATTACATATTGTACCTGAAACTGAGGTGACAAGAAGTGTTGCTTAAGCCAATTCCACTCATCCATCCTTCCTCCTTGCACAAACTCTTCCGGAGCCTTTTCCCCTTTGTAATGCTTAAAAAACTTGTGAGCTTAGCCTTCCAAGAAGTGTATGTCTTGTTCACCACCTTCATTAACCAGTCATACATCTTTTGGTCGTATTCGATTTCATAGCAAATCTACCAAAAATTAAAAGAGTAATGAAAGCAGTAACTTGTCTGATGAAAATGTGGAATAATCAAAATAATCAATCAGTATGGAAGCACATGCTTACACAACCAGATTATGGAGTAGATACAAATGCAAAAGTAAGCTGATGATTAAAAAAATTCCAGATTGCAGTACCATTAGTCTTCCACAGAAAAGCTAAAAATTATGACCTTTTAAAGTTTTTTTTTTTTTTTTTTTTTTTTTTTTTTTTACTTTTTGTAACTCAGNGTAAACATGCTGCAAAGGAACCTTAACNCAAACTCCAATCTAAATTACCGATAGTGCAGTACATAGCTTCAGCCTCTCCTCTTCCTTTAGCTCCCACCAAGTTGGTTGGTTCATTGCCACAGAGTTACGAATCACTCTACCAATATCCTTAGTAAGCAAACTGTTCAGCTCTTTAGTCTGGGGTCCATGAACTGAATCCACATACTTGACTTCAATATTCTTCCCCGTTCGGCGGACAATCTCTTCGGCTTTTAAGCCTTTTATCAACCCTTTAGCCATTTTCTTGGGTGGATCTGAAAAGCACCGACAAAACAACACATTACTATTCTCATCAAAGTGCCAAAAACAATTATAAAATAACAGTCTTGTAAAAACATATAAAAAAAAAAATCTTTCTACTTTTACCATTTTTACAACCCTCCTTTTGATTAAAGGACCTTCACACTCGGGGGGTGTCGGTGCATTGGGGGGAGGATCAGCAGTCCTGATTATTGGGGGAGCCAGAGTAGATAACGATTCCAAGGGAGGAGCAGCCACAGTTGGTGGATTGGCCGGCCTTGGTCCAAGTTGCTGAACAGCTTGCTCATAGCAACGTTTAAAGGCCTCCTGCCTTGACTTCCTCTTCAAAAGTGGCGGCATATGGTTCCTAGCCAAATGAGATCAATTCTACATGGTATTAAAAATTTAAACAAGGCCTGCATTGTATTAGAACTTGACTGATAACAAATTAGTAGCCGTGTGATACGATTCTATTTACTTAAGTAGCAATGCGCTATAGCTACTAATACAATCATATCATAGTCTCACTCAGTGCATAATTCAAGATAATCAAGAAAACATAGTTTATATCATTATCAAGAAAAAGACATTGTACTTGATTTGTTAGTCGGAAATAAGAAAAATAAAACGTATACAGTAAACGTATAAACACACCAACATATCATAATCTTTGAATGCAACCTTAGTTATGTCTGATGAAAACAATTACATCAAACCAAAAATAAAAAAGAAACTTAGCATAACTTTCCCTCAATCCCATCAAAAACTTAGAAAAGCCCTATTGCTAGCTTTGTTCCCCATAGTTTCTGTTCCTTACTATTCTACATGAATGAGAATAAGGGAAATACATGACTATTTTCTCCATAGCTGTGTGGAGAAACAAAAGAAGCAAAGCCAAAGTCAACTAAGAGCACAACGCAGGATATTCCAACTGTCATGTGAAGGATGGAAATAATCCAGACTATACAACAGACTAATTGACTCTCTGTATCATCAACAAGATTTCCAAGCAACAGATTCCAAAATTGAAACAAGGGCATGTAAACGAATGAGTCTCAACACACAACAGAGAGAGGACTAACCTTGGAGTTATTTGCACCTTTTTTCTTCTTTGCAGCTTTGGAAGCTTTCTTCAGAGCATCAGCTTTCAGCGTCGTCTTCTCTTCTAATTCCTGAAATTGAAATTGAATATCACTAAACATGAGCACTTGACAAAATTGGGTAACAAAATAGGGAGGAGAAGCAAACCTGTACGAAATAGTGCTTGTTGAACAATCTGAGAATCTCTTTGACCTTAACACGGTCACTCTTGTCAACCGAGTCACAAGCCTTTGGGAGCTCCTCGGAGTTGTCAAAAACAACTGAAAGCCACAAAAGAGATCGATTTTGTAGATTGAATACGAAGGAGAGATGAGAGAGAGAGAGAGAGAGAGAGAGAGAGAGAGAGAGAGAGAGAGAGAGAGAGAGAGAGAGAGAGAGAGAGAGAGAGAGAGAGAGAGAGAGAGAGAGAGAGAG
>NC_020494.1:15908786-15915048 GCF_000184155.1 Fragaria vesca subsp. vesca | reverse complement strand
CAAGTCGCTCTCAAGTCGACTGCGACCACTGGAGGAGTGAAGAAGCCCAGCCGATTTAGGCTAGGAACTATCCTGCCTCGCGAGACCGCTAACTCCCAGAAGCGCAATCAACTCTTGATGCGCAAGCCCAAATTTCAGCGCCTACTCGGTGCAATCACACAAGATGTGAAGACCGGTCTGAGACTCCATAGCTCATATGTGGAACAACCAGAGACTATGGTCAAGCTCAAGGGGAGTGGGACACTACTGTCACCGCCAAGCCAAGTTGATAATCCATTGAAGTTGGGCTCTCTGCCGCCAATGACAACACCCGAGCTTGTTACAGCTACCACTGTAGTGCACACATCTGTTGTTACACCATCACCCACTGTGGCATCTGTTAAGGGTAGTGTTCGGAGAACCTCTCCTAGACCAAATTTAAATTTGAATCATACTGATGTGAATTTGGGTTTTGTTAGTGAGGTTGGTATTGAATCTAATGGTGTTACAACATCTGCTATTTCAAGTGGTAGTGATCTTTCTGATGAGATTTTGGGTTTGAATGATGATATCTCTACTGTTATGCTATCTGAAAGTAGTAGTGAGGATAATCTGGCTGTTGATATGTCTGACAAATTGAGTGTTGAGAGAAATAACATCAATGTTAGTATGGGAAATAGAGAATCTGCGATTATAAGTACTGATGGGCTTGTTGTTAAAGTCATATCGAGTAGAAGACTTCAGGATGGTAGAGAGATTAATGAGCTTGGGAGTGTCACATGTGGGGAAAATACTATTGTTTCTTCATGTAGTGCACTGGTTCATAGTTCAAAAGGTATAGAGGGGGTAAGAAATGCTTCTGCTCCTCTATTTGGGTCCTTAGTATGTGCTCATTTATCTACTGAAAGGAATTCGAGTACTATCATTCCAAACTTTGGAATTTTGTTGCAAGACAGTGGTGGTACTCATAAGCTTGTGGGAGTTAGAGCTAAGCAAGATGATTAGAAGACGAGTCTGTGTGGGAAAAGTGCTCTCCACTTGTTTGATGAGTTTTCGAAATCAGATGGGTTATGTACTGCAGGAAAAATGATTGTTGCCAATATGAGCATTCTGGACAAAGGTGGGGGATTTGCTACTCATTGTATAATTGTTGATGTTCTTGACATGTCAACTGACCTTTTACCTTCTGCTACTTCTGTTCCTATGGAAATTTATGGAGAAGAGAGGAGTGTAGTCAAGACAGATTGTGGAGACTCGTCCAAAATGAATAGTTTGGGGCAGGGAACTAAACCATCATCTAATTCTTCAAATGCTAAACTATTGCCTCCCGATTGGTTGAGCAATGTTGTAAGCATTTTGGAAACTATACTTCAGAATGGGGACACTAGTTGGGTATTTGGAGAAAGAAAGGGGTTAGAAGCTGTCATGCAGTCGTTTATCTTGCCTTCAATGCCTCTTTATGTTTCAGTTGGTCAGAGTATATCTGTTGTGAGCTCTCTTGTTGATATGTATGCACACTGTGGAACTTTGATGAATGCATACATGTATAATTCTGCCGGAAACAAAAGTCTCAGTTTTTGGACTATTATGATCAATTTGTTTGGGATGCATGGTCAAAATTTATTCAAGAGGCTGCTGCTTGACCAAAAGAGTGTCCCTGATTATCTAATCTCTTTGGTTCAAGTCTTTGACATCAATGGTCAAATGGAAACTGATAAGGGGCTGGCGAACAATTCAGAGGAGATATGTTTGCTTATTGCAATTTTAATTATTCAATTGCATTTAAATGAAGGTATTGAGATATGCAAGGAATCAGATGTGATAATAGGAAGTGCACTTGAGTTTGAGAAATTGTGGAAAACAGGAACTGGTTCCAGTGTTTGCAGTTTTGCAGACCAAAAGAGTTTGGCCTCTTCACTGCAGAGACATCTTTCTGATAACCTCTCACAGCTTATTGAAAAGACATCGAGCAACTTGGAGATAGTTTCACTAATTCAGCAATGTCTATCAAGGAGGTTCTTAAGTGGTGAAGTTGCTGACTTTATCAAGAGCAATCCAGAGTTATCTTTTATGAGGTACTCTGCTGATTCACTTCATTCAAGAGATTATGACCTCTTCTACATGAGAAATATTAAAGCTCCAAAACAGATTATGGAAGCATTATCATCATCAGCAAATGGTAAAGCTGTGAAGGAGTATACAAATATTAGAATACGTGATGTTGCACTAGACACCCAGAGTCTGGCACTTGGATTTGAGTTGCTGTTTGCAAGTTTGAGTTTCATAAAAGTAGCGCGCATGGAAATGTTTGGCAATGTTCTGAACCAAGGGGTGAATTATAAGGATATAATTGTTTCAGAAGCTAGGAATCAAGGCCACAAGCTACATGACCAGGTGTTTGAATTTTCCTTCCAGCTCAACCATGCTAATGCTTGTGCAATATCAAGTAATTATGGTAATGGGGAGATAAGAAGGCTTGTGCAAGGGACTAATGAAACATGTTCTGCACATGCACATGCACATGCACATGCGATCATTCGAATGGGAAAGGCAGATTTTTCATTAGAAGAAATTGAACAGCTTTTGTTTCTGAATGTCAATTTCCAGTTCATTGAGGCTACTTGGGCATCAAAGCTAAATGGTGACTCTCTTGTTATAATGGGTGGGGATCTGTACAGACCTGTTACTATTGATCAGCTTGCTATTCTGAGGATTCAGGTATTAATGATGACTTTTGAGGACAAGCCAACAAATGTTTGTTTGAATTCCAAACAGCACTTCTCGTATACAGTTTTGCAGCTATTGGTATGGAGATTTACCTTCCTATGCAGATGTCTTGGTATGGAGCTGTTGATGCTACTCTTGCAATGTCTCTTGAATTTGAACTTGAGGAGAAGTTTCTGTTGGACTATGATTCTGTAAGTGAAACTTGAGGACAAGTTTCTGTTGAAGGGGGAAGAAATGTTACGAGTCATTTAGTTAGCACACACCCTTAACTTTACTAAGGACACCCTCATCTGTTATGGACCACTGCCAGCTGTATTTGCTCTCTATTTTGCTTTAAGTACTGTAACCATTGCCTTTGAGAGGCTATCAATGAAAATCTGAAGTTAATTTCCTTTTCTTTCTTTTCAATTTGCTTTCAATTTCCTCAGTTAGGGGTAAAACCCTAACAGGCGTAGATGGGATAAGAGATGAGAGAGAGAGAGATCGATTAGGGATCAGGTGGAGATCGATTAGGCATTGGGAAGGTTTTTGGGTTTGATAGCAGAGGAAATTTTTTGGGAGGCGACCAACACACGAAATTTGGGATACTTAGGGATTTTTGATGGGTTTATGGATGAATAATCTATACTAGGCGACCATTACACAAAAATTTCGTCCCCTAATAGCCCAAACTAGTTTGAAAAATGGGTCCAAATTTTGGGCCAAATTTTGAGCGCAAAACGCTGCCGCCCAATTTAAAGACTTAGGCGACGAAGGTGAAGTATTTCGCCGTTGAAGTAGACCAAATTTTTTATCCACCCGCTAAAATTTAGTTAATTAGGCGACTAAAATATAAGTTTCGTCGTCAGAGCTACTCTACAACACACAAAAAGGCTCTTACATGTACCTATATGGCCTAATTTGGTTGATTCTTCCATACACAAAACTCTCACATTAATGAGATCTAACCACCTATGTAAAAATTTACGGATGTTCACCTCTCGACGATAAGGCTCCCCATAGGGAAGCATAAACGTAAATGGGGTTGACCGCTTCTATCGAAGACCAAACGTTACCGAAAATATGTGATTTTTCAACTATAGCCGTATTTCATCATACCGATCACATCCTATTTCATGTGATTTTTGAAAATATTGCTTCCTATATATAGTTGGTTCACAAAGATGTACACTTACATATAACCTACTAAACAAGTTATACCACATTAGTAGGCACGTTGTGGTTCCGATGGCTAAATTTCACAAAATTAAAATTCAACCGTACGATATGATCAGTATACTTAAATACGGCTATGAAAAAAAATTCACCTGTTTTCGTTAAGATTTGGGTCTCGATCCACACGGTCAAACCTAAACCAACGCTAATTATTACACAAAAACGCTCTTACATACCCCTATATGGCCTAATTTGGTTGATTCTTCCACACACAAAACTCTCACATTGATGAGATCTAACCACCTATGTAAAAATTTACGGATGTTCACCTCCCGACGATAAGGCTCCCCATAGGAAAGCATAAGCGTAAATGGGGTTGACCGCTTTTATCGGGGATCAAACGTTAACGGAAATATGTTATTTTTCAACTATAGCCGTATTTCATTATACCGATCACATCCTATTTCACGTGATTTTTGAAAATATTGCTTCCTATATATAGTTGGTTCACAAAGATGTACACACATATAATCTACTAAACAAGTTATACCACATTAGTAGGTACGTTGTGGTTCCGATGGCTAAATTTCACAAAATGAAAATTCAACCGTACGATATGATCAGTATACTTAAATACGGCTATGCAAAAAAATTTACCTGTTTTCGTTAAGATTTAGGTCTCGATCCACACGGTCAAACCTAAACCAACGTCAATTATTACATGAAAACGCTCTTACATACCCCTATATGGCCTAATTTGGTTAATTCTTCCACACACAAAACTCTCACATTGATGAGATCTAACCACTTATGTAAAAATTTATGGATGTTCACCTCCCGACGATAAGGCTCCCCATAAGGAAGCATAAACGTAAATGGGGTTGACCGCTTCTATCGGGGACCAAACGTTACCGGAAATATGTGATTTTTCAACCATAGCCCTATTTCATCATACCAATCACATCCTATTTCATAAGATTTTTAAAAATATTTCTTCCTATATATAGTTGGTTTACAAATATGTATACTTGCATGTGTAACTTATTAAACAAGTTATACTAAAAGTGAGTTCACTTAGGCGACGAAACATATGCGTCGCATAAGTAACCACTTTCGTCGACTAAAATAAACTTCTGCGGTGAAATAACATGTTCGTCCCCTAAGTAGTTGATAGTTTAGGTGGCGAAACCATCTTCGTCGACTGAATATCTTCTAAGGCGACGGAAATAGTACGAGTCCTTCTTTTGTCTCCTTGGAAATCTAAGGCGACGAACCAAATAATGGTTCATCACCTAAGTTAGTTTAGGCGACGAATGAAGTTTTCGACGCCTAACTGCTTACCTAGGCGACGAAAAGGCTTTCCTCGCCGTGTTTTCGTCGCCTAAGTCCTTTATTCTAGTAGTGACAATACGGCATGATTTAGATAATCATTGCCCAATGCCACATTTGAAGACATGTTAAAGAGCATTGACATGCTAAGTTGAAACTTTCATGATTAGTAAGAATCAGGAAGAGCCCTATGATTGATGTAAAGATCAGGGGGAGGTGTAAATTTCAGGGGGAGTCTAGCACATACATTCATGTCACTATCAAATGTGAAAGGTGCGTTGTACTCTTTTTCTCCTACGATCAAGGTTCAGTTTTTCTCCCACAGGGTTTTTGTGACTTGACGAGGTTTTTGACGAGGCAACAGATCAGCACCATCGACATATCAGCGCGCGGCACAAGAGGGAGTGTTCTAGGATATTCTGTATCTTTCTAGATATTCTTTATGTGTGTCTTGGCCTTATGCCATTAGGATATGTAGTTTGACTAGATCTATGTATTCATATCCTTACCATATTGGTATTGTGTAATTCCCTATATAAAGGGCTCATATCAATGAATAAGATGATGATTCTCTTGCTATCTCTTTTCTCTACACTTTATACTTCATCAGGATAACAATTGTATACTATGTATGTTCTTTTTTCCCTCTATTTTATGTACATGAAATTATTTCAATAGTTATTTGATCTTTCATCATCGATTTGTTTTATATACCTTCACCTTGTATATATATGCTTTCAACATGTATGATAGTAGAAAATTTTATGTCACACGGTCGATATTGATCATAGTTTTAGCTCTAATTAAATATATAATATGTAGTAAAATTTAGAAAATAGTAAATTAGAAACTAAAAATATATAAAGAATACAATCAATTAATTATCGAATTGGAAAGTCTAGAGAGAATAAATATACTTATTTTTATATGATTATTGTCCTTAAGAGTCATTACGTAAGAGGAGATAATTATCATTCAATAATTCATAACAAAGGGAGGTCAAGCGAGCAAATTTGGAGGTCCGAATAGCCGCACTATTCTATATAATATGTTTATGTTTATATATATATAT
>NC_020494.1:15900907-15908766 GCF_000184155.1 Fragaria vesca subsp. vesca | reverse complement strand
CTAAACTACTCTCTCTCTCTCTCTCTCTCTCTCTCTCTCTCTCTCTCTCTAAGTTGGCAGCCAACCACGAAATCCCACCCTCATCCGGCAATGGTCTAAAGATAGGCGGGTCTCTGGATCTACTGAAGCCATTATGACTTTGTTGTCGGATGAAAGATATGTCAACAACCAAATACTATGAGAGGTAATTGACCAGAGATTCTTAACAACTTTTGATCAGCGTGGCTTTTAAGATCGGGTTGGAGGTATGGCACCATGGACTCGAGGAGAAGATCTGGTCTCATCTTCCCGATTCCATCTCCATCCTTGTTTATTCATGGGAGGAGTTTGGTTTGGAGGAGGTGTTGTTTGGTCTCTAAGTTCGTGACGACTTTGGAGTTTCTTTTCCCCGGGGTATGCTTGCGGCTACGCGAGACCCAGGCGGCGGCGGCTCATGGTGGAGATGTCTCACGGAGGCAACTTCATCTCACGACGGCGACGGCTACGGTGTTTTTCTTCCATGTCCTTCCTACAACTGTGAAGGAAGGCTGGGCTAGATCAACTGTTTTAGGCTTAGGTTTTAGTTTTTTTTGGGCTTTGGGCTACTTTTTTATTTATAGTTTTCTATTACAATAAGTTCATTTCATTAGGACCCTAAGCACTCTCATGGCGTCTTATGGTGTTACAAGTCTATTTTTCTATTAATCTTTTTCTAGTTTTCTAATGGGGATCTTAGCTTATAATATATTTTCTATTAAATTGTAGGCTCACTTTGTTCTTAAATAAGCTGAAATTTGTAATGAGGGTACTACCATTGGGTGACTTCAAATGATCTTATTCGCCCTTTGGACACAAGACGATGGATCAAACCACTTTGTAACCTTTACTTGATTTGAATGACAAAATTGTCTTTAGTTCAAAATATATAACAGAGCTGGCTAGAGCCAACAGCTCAGCTTGACATGTCACTAGTTAATCACATTTCCAACCGCTTATACATAGATTACTAAGTTTCAATATTAAGTTTCAATATTTCATCCTCTCGGCTCCTTGCAATCCTTCAATTTCGGTTCAACAATTTAGCTTCATATTAAATACTCGTAACAGAGGTTTTAACAAAAAAAAAAAAAAAAAAAAAACTACATAAAAGAGAAAATGACCTTAAGTTTAACAAAGGAAGTTAAGCAGCAAGATTGGCATTTAGACCTCCATAACTAAATACCCATTTTAGAAGTTTCCTTTCTAGTTTGAAGAAGGATCAGTTACCAATCCTTCAGTAGCAAAAAAAGGCATGATTGGGGTGGGGGATTGTTACAATAATTAAAATGGGGTGAGGGAATGATTTGATTTCGGGGAAAAAAGACTATAATTATCAAGTGAATCTCTATATTTAGATTTAAATCCTTATAATTATATTTTAGCAATTTTTTTTTTTGTTTCTACATACATAGGTAGCTCATAATATGCTTTTATTTTTTATTTTTTTTTGAAAAGGGCTTTTATTTTCTTTCCTCTTAAGGATTAGAAACGTTTAATTACTTTCCAATATTTATGCAATTACGTAAAAGTATCATCATATAAATTTGTTATAATTCGATACTTTCTCTTATGAGACCTTTGACTACCCCATTTCCCTCCAAATTCCTTATTAGTCACCTTCTCTTATTGCCAATTACATACTGAATTAAACGTCCATATGCTTTAAATACTGAAATCACCAATTTACATATCATCGATTTTCTCCTCTCATCTCATCATCTTCTTCATCAAAGAAGAAGAACAAGAAGAAGATGACAATATTTCCTCCATGGTTTGGTTACTATTCATTTGTCGTCATCTTGCTAGGGTTTGGATTAGGGCAACTAGGTACTCATGGCCAGATCTATAGATTATACGGCCAAAAGAAATTAGCTACTTACACCATCACCGTCGATCAATCCGGCAAAGGAAACTTCACCAAAGTACAATCCGCCATTGATGCTGTTCCTTCAAACAACAAGCACTGGGTTTGTATCAAGATCTCCTCCGGAACCTATAGGTTTATATATTTATATTTTTGGTTCCCCTTCTTCAGTAATGAAAATTAGTTGTAGTTTGTAATACATAATTTGAGAATTGTATTTCATCTTTTGCAGGGAGAAGGTGAAAATTCCTTCTGATAAGCCGTACATAATTCTAAAAGGAGAAAACAAGCGACGAACACAAATCGTTTGGGATGATATTGGCCCTGTTGACAGAAGTGCCACTTTCATTTCTGAAGCTCCTAGTATCACTATCAAATCCATCACTTTTGCTGTAAGAAAAACTTGAAAACCTAACTCTAGCTATTTTTCTTTTCTTTATCATTGTATTCGATCTACAACTTGATGAGTTACAACCATTTATATTCATTTGACACCTTTATACTTTCAAAGAAAAGGTATGAAATTACCATTTATATCCGATTAGATGAGTTGGATTTTAACTTTGGAGCATCACAAGCATAAACTTATTGGTGGTGACCTAATTTTTTTCCATGTTAATCTCTCCTATTTAGAGGTTCAGTACTAGAATCAAGTCTCACAAGTTTCAATGTTTCATTATGACTCTTTGTGTGATTTAAGTCTATAAATATCAGTAATACCTTTGGTGAATGAATTATTATTTTTTAGAAGAATCTGAATTAAACTAACTCCATCTATGCAGAATTCATACAATAATCCTTTTAACAGATATCGTCAAATTACACAAGCATTGGCAGCTATGATAAGTGGCGATAAAACATTATTCTACAAATGTGGATTTTTTGGGTTTCAAGATACTTTGTGGGCTGTTGAAGGACGCCAGTTTTACAAGAAATGCACTATCCAAGGTGCTATCGATTTCATCTTTGGCCATGCCCAGGCCGTTTTCCAGGTAAAACTTGTATGTTTTTTTTTTTTAGTTATCTTGAATTGTAAAGTGATGAATCGGAAACAAACTTTTGAAGTTCGCAGGATAGGATTTTTAACTCTCCTTTTCACTCATTCCCAAAGAACATAGATTGCTGACTTTTTTTTTTTCTTTTCCTTCTTTGAATTCTATCATGCTTGCTTATTAGATGCTAAGAACTCATGAATCGAAATCTCTATCTTTTCAGAAATGGGAAACGGTTACTTTGGGTGTTGGGTGTTTGAGTACGTGCCTTTTGTTGACCACAATTTATTTATTTATCTTTTTATTATTTTTGTGTGTAGGGTTGCGCCATATCAGTGCTAGCGGGAAATCTCCAGCCTGGTGGGATAGGGTACATCACAGCACACGGGAGAGACAATCCGGATGAATCAGGCGGATTCATTTTCAACGAATGCATGGTGCATGGTACTGGTTTAACCTATTTGGGAAGGGCGTGGAGACCTTATGCAAGGGTCATTTTCTACAGGTCTAACTTATCAAACATTGTAGTCCCTGAAGGTTGGGATGGTTGGCAAGCTCTTGGTCATGAGTAAGATCCTTATTATACATCTGTTACCTATTTGGTTTTGGTGTAGAGCATCATTACATGTCATATCTTGCAAGTCTTTGCACCTCTCACATAATTTGGAGGTTTTAGTGATTGGCAATTGTGTGTAATGTGCAGGGAGCAATTGACATTTGGAGAGTATGGATGCTATGGAGCAGGAGCCAACACTTCGAAGCGTGTGAGTTGGGAAAGGAAGCTTGGCCCTGATATGGTGCAACAGTTTACTAGTTTGAATTTTATTGATTCTGAAGGATGGCTCATTAACCAACCTTCTTAATTGTGATTATAATTCTTTCACTTTTACATGATGTCAAAAATATGTGCAGATCGGTTAATAACTTTCTTTTTTAGTTCACCATGTAATAGGTTACCAAATTATTCTTACCAGTTCATCATAATCTCCAGCGCCCATTTGAACTTCAGTCGGTCCATTTTTATGTTTTTCCTTGTATCTCTTGCCAACTTTTTTGTTTCTTATCAGTTCATCATAATCTCAAACATTTTGGTTCAGTGCATTATGATATGCACAAATTAAGAGCATTTTTGTTTCTCATTTTGGATTTTGATTCTACGGTTTGGTAAATGTTGCACTAAATTAGTTCTCTAGACTGAACTTATTCATGTTGTTCTGAGGCCTAATTTTCTTCATGCAATGCGGTTTTTCTGTTCATTATGTGAACTTATTCATGTTGTTCTGAGATGAACCTTGACAGTTGAATCTGATCCTTAAGGTTAATAGGTGTCCATTTTTGAGTTCATCCTTGTATTTCTTCACCCTATGTTGTTACAACCTCAAAATTATGGTGGAGCTATATAATACAATCAAGGATTTGAAGAAAAGAAAACAATCTGTCTGTGAATCACTGCTTTCCAGTTGTTCACATGAAGATGAGGAACTGGCCGCTTGAGGCAAATAAGACGTGATTTAGTGAAGTTGATCACTTAGAATAGCTTAATTAGATCTGCTGTGCACTGTGCGAGTTTGTGTAGTTTGCCCAACTCTCTTTTGTGAACTACAAAATCATTTCACTATGTCATCTTGGTCATCAATTCCCAGTTTTGTTGCTACAAGCATAATATATGTGCAAGAGCAAATATATTATAGCGCGCAGAAAATACACATTTATGTATGATGCATAAGCAAGTATGATTACCACAACCTAATAAATCCAGGAGAGTTAGGCATAAGAGGGTTATAGACTTATAGCAAGAGGATTTAAACATCATGTATTTTCAACAATTCGGGTGTATCACCGAAAATTCACCTGCAACCAAACTCGTGATCTTGTGTTCTATGATTTCTATTCATGAAGCTACTGTACTTTGAAGTTTGATCTCTCCAGGCCAATGTCAAGAGGCAAATCTTTTTCTTTCCTTGCAGAGGTTGTTCATGAATCAGGGGAATAGCCCACTCCACAGCAGAAAACAGACTCCAGTCTTGGTTACTACTGAGTTGTAGCTCCAGAAAGTACCTTTATCTGAAATTCTGAATCATTATAATTCATTATCCTACAGAAAATCCCGATTGATATTCTTGATCACCAAGAAAACAATCTGCAAAAATTTCCTAAATCAACTGTTCTTCATCTTATAAAACAAAATCTAAACCTTTCTAAAGCATTTGACCCTTGTATTTTCTGTAAGTTATATCGTACAACTATGACCACCTAAACGCATTAAGTAGCTTATCGTAATCAGCGTTATAAGCCTGAAGTAGGTGCAGGTCAATAAACTGAAAAATTAGAACAAAACTAAACTATATACTGATCAGAGAACTAATATTGAACAGCATGATTTACTGATTTAGTGAAATGCATGATAATACTAATCCCGAAAGGATCAGGGATAAAGATATGTACTTCACTTTTGCTTTGTGTGAGGAGCATGCCTCTTTTTTCCACTGTAGTGCTTTCCAGTCTGCCATTATTTTCATCATGGATCGATATGGACGAGTATCGCCTAATCTCCACCAACCCTACTCCGATTCTTGGCTATCCCCTTCCATGCACATCAACACGTTCCCACCTGATCTGTCCTTCATTCTCTGCAACAGCAAAACAAAGAAAAAGAAAAAAAACAGAGAAAAGAAGCTCCTAGTTCTTTCATAAATTCACAGGACAATCGCCACATAATTTCAGCATGCACATACATCCATTTCATATTCGTCTTCACTTTGCTCCCACACGTCAAGATCAAGTGGTATGCGGTGCCTCGAAGGTTAGCATATATGTGGATGCAATAGACACTAGTCACCTTGCATGTCATCTCATAGACAAGTGTACCTTGCATGCAGAGTCCTCACCTTGTATAAATACCTCGGCAGTCTTTGCTATTCTTCCCACAGACTCACTCGAAAGCAATAACAACCATGGCGATACTCAGAGCTTTATTCATTTGCTCTCTCTTCCTTGCTACAATCTCATTCTCTCTTGCTGATGGAGAAGGCGACTACCTTAGCTATGAGGATGACCCTCAACAGCAGTTACGGCAATGCCAGCAGTACTGCCAGCAGCATATGCCGCGCGGATGGGAACAGCAGCAATGCCAGCAAGAATGCCGAGACCAGATGATGGAGCAGCAAGGAGGCCGCGGCGGACGAGGAGGACAACAAGGTGAACAGAGATACGAGCAGTGCCTGCGGAGGTGCGACCAACAGCAACCCTTCCGTGGACAAGGGATTCAACAATGTCGTCAACAATGCGGGCAGCAATTGAGCCACCAAGAGCGCCAACAAATATGCCAGCAGCGTTGTCAGAGGCAACAAAGAGGCGATAGGCAACAGCAACAACAGTGCCAATCAAGGTAATTATTATAGTTTTAGAGTGATTGAACTGATGGCTTATGTGGCTTAAAAGATGACTGATAACGTTTTTATTCAAACAAAAGGTGCCAGCAGCAATTGCAGCAAGGAAGAGAAATCGAACAGAACATGATTAACCCAACTAGAGATCCTGAACAACGATTTGAGCAATGCCAGCAGAGCTGTCAATCTAGGCAACGTGGTGGCCAGCAACAACAACAATGCCGTCAACAGTGTGCACAACAATTGAGCCAATACGAGCGTCAGCAGATATGCCAGCAGCGTTGCCAGAGGCAACAAGGTGGGGATTGGCAACAACAACAGCAGTGCCAAAGAAGGTGCGAGCAACAACTACAACAAGGAGAAGAATACGTAGACTTGTACTCAAGAGATCCCGAGAAAGGATTTGAGCAATGCCAGCAAAGGTGCCAGTCCCGGCAACAAGGCCAACAACAATGCCGTCAACAATGCGCACGTCAGATGTGCCAGCAGCGCTGCCAGAGGCAACAAGGTGGGGATTGGCAACAAAAACAGCAATGTCAAAGAAGGTGCGAGCAACAACTTCAGCAAGGAGAAGAATACGTGGACTTGTATTCACGAGATCCCGAGCAGAAATTTGAGCAATGCCAACAAAGCTGCCAATCCAGACAACAAGGACAAGGCCAGCAACAACAATGCCGTCAACAGTGCGCACAACAACTTAGCCACAAGGAGCGTCAGCAGATGTGCCAGCATCGTTGCCAGAGACAGCAAGGTGGGGATTGGCAACAACAACAGCAGTGCCAAAGAAGGTGCGAGCAACAACTACAAGGTCAACAGGGTAGAAGCTTTGTAGGCTTATCATCAATTTTGGACTTTGTAGGCTTTTAACTTCTAAGCAGTACCAGTACCAGAGAGAGGTTAATGTACGTCTTATGAATAATGATGTAATAAAATCTATGTAGTATGAAGATCCGTGGTGCTAGCTATGGGCAGTGCTAGAGTACTTTTGAAGTTATTTCTCATGTAGAGTGAGTTTTAATTTTGGGTCTATAGAAAGAACTCTAGCTTTTTGCCATATAATCAATAAACAATATTTCATACGTATTCGATTCTCTCTTAAATCAGTGTTTACGATTTTCTTTTGTAATGCATGTTTATCACTATCCATAACTATCTAAGTACATTTTGTATTATATGGAGCTCTTGTTTTGAACAATTTGGATATATGAACGGCTTCGTCATGGGATATCTGGATACCATCGTTATGCCTTCAAATTATTCACGAAGAATATGCAAGTCCTTTTTTCAAACCAGATTGTAAGCGTATTATAACAACTAATGTTTTGGTGGTGGAGTAGCTAAAACAAGTAAAGCTAGCTGTTGTTATCTCTGAAACATCGATCTGGAGGTTTAAGACAGTCACTGCTACTTATATTAGTTATAGAAAATTTCATATAGAAAATTTCATATAAGTCTACCTTGACACATTTTCTTCCGCATAAGTCCACCCTAATATTTTTACCCATACAAGTCCACTTTGCAAGCTCAATTTTTTTTATCATGACTATCTTACCCTTCTCTGCCTCTCACCCGTTCATTTGGTTCTCTCTCTCTCTC
>NC_020494.1:15894024-15899783 GCF_000184155.1 Fragaria vesca subsp. vesca | reverse complement strand
TAGCTTTTGTAGGCGGTGGTAGTAGCTTTTGTAGCTGGTGGTAGTAGTTTTTTGTGTTCGTCGGAAACTTTACAGTAGTAGTCTTTTGTAGCTTGTGGTTGTAGCTTTTGTGGCTGGTGATAGTAGCTTTTGTGTTCATCGGAAACCTCACAGTAGTAGCTTTTGTAGGCGGTGGTAGTAGCTTTTGTAGCTGGTGGTAGTAGCTTTTGTAGCTGGTGGTAGTAATTTTTGTTATCGTCGGAGGTCGGCCGGAAACCTCGTCGGAGGTCAGCCGGAAATCTCGCCGGAGGTTGGCCGAAGACTGTTCTGAAATGAGAGTGGTTGTTGACTTTTTATACTAGTGGCATTTTTGTAAATATAAGGGAGAAAATCTACTTTTTTTTATTGGATGGCAATCTGTAATTATGTTGAACTTTAATACTTAATACAAAACCTTATTTAGACTTGGGTGGACTTATGTGGATAAAAATGTTGGGGTGGATCTATGTAAGAAAAAATGTCTCCAAATGGACTTATATGTAATTGGCCCTATTAGTTATATTAATTTACCCCAAATGCCCACTAGCCCTAATTTTAAAAATTTTATTCCCATTAACAAAATCAGGTTTTAAAATTCCCAAGAGCCAACTTAAACAGGAGAAAGACAAATATACCCTTAATGAATTAAATAAACAACAATAGACCATTATAAGAGCAGAAAGACAATTATACCCTTAATGAATTAAATAAACTACAATAGACCATTATAATAGTCTATTATAAAATAAAGTTTTTATAACCGGATTCCCACGACCAATGACGTTGATCGGACTCCGGCAACCTTTGACCGAGCTCTGGGGACCGTTGACCGGACTCTGGGGGTTGATGATCGGACTCCAGGGACAGTTGACCGGGCTCCTAGGATCGTTGACCGGGCTCTGGTGACCGTTGACTGGACTCCGGGGGCTGTTGTGCTTTAGTAGGACCTCCTACTAGGGTCAGTAGGGGCAGTATGACCTCTTACTAGGGTCAGTTGGACCACCTACTAGGGGCAGTTGGACCTCCTACTAGGGGTAGTAAGAGGTTCATCGAGGGGTCTATTGAGGCAGTAGGGGATTCGTTGGGGGGTCTATTGGGGGCAGTAGGGGTTCGTCGGGAGGTCTATTGGGGGCAGTAGGGTCTATTTAGAGCAGTATGGGGTTCGTCAGGGTCTATTGGGGGCAGTAAGGGGCTCGTTGGGGGTCTATTGGGGGTAGTAGAGGGTGTGTTGAGAGGTCTGTTAGGAGTAGTAGGGGGTGTGTCGGGGGGTCTTTTGGGGGCAGTAAGGGGTCTATCAGGGGCAGTAAACATCTATTCCCCTCAATAGATCTCATCCTGACATGAAAATTACATTATAATATAGCCAAGTCATACAAAAATACAAAAGGCCTACCTTAATCACTGTACAAAATTACAATATCATTTCACCCTCATATTTATCTTCATTACCTCAACCATACAGATCAAAGCTTATCATGCTAATGATCAAAGCTTGGGTTAATATAATTATGGCCCTTGAACTTAAATGTGCGTTTCAGTCACTTAACATGTCCCTATTGGGGGCAGAATGACCACCTACTAGGGTCAGTAGGACATCCTACTGGGGACAGTATGACCCTTAAACTTAACTGTGTACTTCAGTTACTTATAACAGGTCCCTATTAGGGGCAATATGATCACCTATTGGGGTAAGTAGAACCTCCTATTGGTGTAAGTAGAACCTCCTATTGGGGTCAGTAGGACCTCTTACTGGGGTAGTATACATGAAAGATGGGAGAGTAGGATGGTCTATTAGGGGCAGTAGGAGAGTCATAGTAGATAAAATCATAACCACCATAAAATATAACCATAGTAGTAGAATCATTTGTTAATGCTACAACTACAAATAATTCCCAAGCTCGTTAGGACAACGATCATCAAAATATATTTTCCAGGGGAAATTTAGCATTCTTATGGTATCGATTATAAACATAAATAACACAAGACTTGTCCATCGAACTGAATTGCATCGATCATCCAATGACATTACCAGAAAAGCAAAGTTTCAAAACAAACATAATAAAACAAAACCAACATGAAAAAATAGACCACAAAGAAGCTACGTGGTCATTCATTGCTCATTAACAGAACAAAACATACCCCTTTTAGGTGCTATATATTGAAATTTGTGATCAAGGGTATAGAAGTAGGGATGGCAATGGGTAGGGTAGGGTACGGGGATCAAAATACCGTACCCATACCCTTTTACATTTCTCATCCCCATACCCGTCCCCGTACCCGTAATTAGATATAACAGGGATTCCCCGTACCCGTACCTTTTGGGGATTACGTTTCCATACCCGTTAACAATTATGTATTAAATTAATTTTTTTTAAATACGAAATACAATTATATAAAAGTATGAAATTAAAATCAAATACCAAAATAAATAAGTTTCATGCTTCAATCCAATAAAAATAAATACAAGTCTTGGTTAAAACAGAACAATACCGGTAAATTTCATTAAGAGAATAAAAATATATAATAAAAAGGAAGGTCAATCCATTAAATGTTTATTAAGAGAATCAAAATTTTTTTTTACATAAATATTTATTTATAAATTATATATAAATATATATATAATAATAAATTATATAATTATATATAATAATATTTTCATTCTTAATGGGTGGGGATGGGGACGAATATCAAAATACCATACCCGCCCGGTACCCGATTTAAGAATCCGAATACTGGGGATCTCCATCCCCGTTACCCGTTTATACCCGTATATCTTCCCCGTTAGGGTCGAATACCCGTGGGTACCCTACCCGCTGGAGATTATTACCATCCCTATATAGAAGAGAACATATATAGATCAGAATAATTTCATAAGCACAAAAATGGATAGGAAAATACTGAGAGATGGTTAGTAGTTAGCACAACCATGAGAGCTACGTAGGCAAAGAACATGGAAGTAGTCGAATATGCAAGTAACCGAACCTATACATTTTCACAAGCCAACTATATTGATATTTCAAAGGGTGAAACATTTCACATCGAAATTGTGAGTGCTGGTACATCATTTCTCAATTCATAAACTATACCAAGTAAACTTTAGCCAATCAAACTTGGCCAATCATCATGCAACAATTAGCAGGAATACAGGACACTTATCTCTAGTCATGAAATAATGCACCGAGATAGTGTGTGTGGATGGAGATAACATTCAGGCCCTTTTTACGAAATTTGCTATCTACCATCTAAGTTCCTAGGTGCTCGCAATATAAAATTACCTATCAGATGAGTAAATGAGCAAGTTAAGACTTGATAAGAACACAATTATCAACTGAAGCTAAACTAGACTATAGCCCTAGAGATATGGTTAATAGTATATGTCCCTTCAATTCAATCAAACACATATAGTGAAGTCTCAAAACTTTGATTTCAATTTCTCTGGCAAGTAGCACCAAAATCTAGACATAGATAATACAAATAAAGTTGTATAATTGAATGCTTAAAGAAGGGACTGCAACAAATAGCTTGATCAAATTTGAACCAACATAAAAGCTACTTGTATATTGTAACACCTCCATTTTGGACATCAATGCAGAACACGGGATTTGGGCAATAAACTTTCTCTGTGACAAGAATGAAAGATTCCTTGATTATTTGGCTCATAACCTTAACTAGTTTAGGTGCCAAGAATTGTGCGCAACTGTCAATATTGACCCAAGTCTTACGGCCTTCATGAGGGCACTGTGCCACCTGCCCATTAAGCAACTTAACTTCTACATAATGTTTCATACAAGAAAAGCAATACCTGTGCAGACAACCATCAATCAAAAACATTTGATCAACATCAGTGTCCTCAAAAACAAATTATACAAGTCTCCTTCAAAGATTTTCCATTGCTAGTTTTTGCAGGACATGTGATTTGAGAAACTTGCAGTCGGCGGTGAACGACGTTGACTCACCGTCGACCGTTGATGAGAACATCGCTTTGACGGCAGATTTGAACCAGGCCTCGTCGGGCCAACCACCAATTGACGACGGAGTCAAACCAAAAATCGATCCAACATCCGATCGAAGATGGAAAACTAGATCGGAAAACCAAATTAGCTTCCTCAACCCGTCGATGGCTTGTTAAAGCTTCCCCGCCGCCTCCGACTAGGCCGGTATGAAGGAGGACGGTGGACGCCGCATGCGGGGTGAGTCCGGTCGATTGGATCTGGATCTGGAGAGAGAGAGAGAGAGAGAGAGAGAGAGAGAGAGAGAGAGAGAGAGAGAGAGAGAGAGAGAGAGAGAGAGAGAGAGAGAGAGAGAGAGAGAGAGAGAGAGAGAGAGAGAGAGGAGGTATGGACGAGAGAAATAGGAGAGAGGAAAGAGATTTAAAACAAGGGTAATATGGTCTGGGAAAAAACAGAAAAAGTTAAAAATTTTGTTAATGGGAAAGTTGTCTAAAAGGTTTTAGGGTTGATGAGAATTTTAGATTCTTATTTTGTTAGTGGGAAAAAATTCCTCAAAATTAGGGTAAATGTGAATTTTCCCTTTTCTTAATAGTTGTTCTTTAATCTCTGTACATGCTTCAATAATAAATTCACATGGTGTAACATGCAAAAGATCCTCCTACTAGAATATATAAAGAACCTGATGGGTAGCTAGTCCTGACGTACCTGAAATCGGGAATTTTTAGGGTAGATACTTGTTTGTAATACCTACATTTACCTATATGACAATAAATTTGTTGTTGTTTTAGTAAAGATAGTCATTACTTTAGTAATTTTTGTTCTATTAGAGGTAATTACTTAACTTAAGATAATTTACAAGTTTATAAACAACTTGTTGTCATTATAGTAACTTGGTTTAATTATATGTAAATATGTAAAACAAATGTAGTAATTTTGTTGTTAGTGTTGTAAATTTTACTCATTTAACTTGTCATTTTTGTTCAATTAGTGATAAAATGAATGTATGGTATACATCCTAGTACCGTAGACAACCCCCCTGGAATCGAAGTTGCAGATAACTTTTTCTATAAGGCAGTTAACACAATCTTATCATCTCTAACTACTTTTTCATCTCTCAACCCCAACGCCAATTTAATTAGAAAACATCTTTAGTATCATGATGATCATATACCGGTAGACATAGGCGGTGGCGGAGCGAGTAGAGGGCTAAAGGGTGTCATGGCACCCCCATTGATTGCTATTTTATGATACATTAGTCCTCGTGTGTCCTTAAAATGATAATTGAGTCATTAAAATTATAACTTGAGTCCTCAAAGTGGAAAATTGTCATACCTCAATTTTCGAAGGATAATTTTTCAAAAATTTGGGCATGATATAACTCAAAAATCTTAATATCCCAATACCTGGTCAACGATCTTCAAAGAAAACCAAAACTCAAACGCAGAAATGTAATGTCAACAAACTCACACTACCAGGACAAGCACTTTAGCCAATGAAAAATTTTCGTCGGCCTGTTAGCTTAATTCGTCGGCTAAGATTTCGTCGGGAAAATGTCGTCTGTGATGACTTTAGCAGACGAAAAAAAAATTTCGTCGGCTATAGTCCCGCAGTTTAGCCGACGAAAAACATGTCGTCGATTTTTTTCCCAAACTTTAGCCGACGAAACAATTAAGATATTCGTCGGCTAAAGTCTGTAATAAAAATTATTTTCCCAGACTTTAGTCGACGAAATATAGTATGTTTCGTCGGTTAAACCTTATAAAAAAATTAAAAAAATAACTATAGCCGACG
>NC_020494.1:15889076-15892540 GCF_000184155.1 Fragaria vesca subsp. vesca | reverse complement strand
TCTGATGACTAAAATTACACAAACCAAAATTACGACCGTCAGATATGATCATTATGATGAAAGAGGTCTGTGGTAAAAAATTCAACTGGATCCAACAACGTTAAGGACTCGATCGAAACGGTCAATCCTAATCCATCGTCACTTATCACACGAAAATGCTCATATCTCCCTCTATATTACGTGGTTTGGTCAAACCTTCCACACAAAAAACTTTCACGTAGATGAGACGCAACTGCCCATATAAAAATTTTGAGACATTTACCTTCCGACGATAGGGCTCCCCATAGGGAATAATAACGGTAAATAGTAGACACGTTGTGATTCCGATGACTAAAATTTACAAACCAAGATTCGACCGTCTGATATGATCATTATGACGAAAGATGTCTATGGTAAAAAATTCAACTGGATTCGACAACGTTAAGGGCTCGATCAAAACGGTCAACTCTAATCGAAAATAAGAAAACTACATTTTGAAGCCCTAAACGGACTCGGATGGCCAAAAAGGCCCATACATCATGGCAATAGCAATGAGTTTGACTCGTAGGGCCATTACGCTTCCGGAAAGGTATCACAATAGTCAATCGAACACCAAAAACCAAATCTGCACCAAATTGAAAATTTTTAATTAGCCGACGAAAAAATAATTCGTCGGCCTGTTTTTTTATTTTCGTCGGCTAAAGTCTTTCTTCTGGTAGTGTCATCAACTGAGTTAAACATTATATCTCCTTATTACATAAACTTCAGAAGTCTAGTAATAATAAAGTCACACACATAAGCTTAAAAACAAACCGCTATAAAATAATAAAATAAAGTGCATAGAAACTAAAATCCTACCACTATGCCTCCGCCTCAAGCCTGCTGATCATCATCTGCAGGTCTAACCCCTACACCATGAATTGATGCACCGGGTTGTAAACAACAAACCCTGTAAGCTAAAAAACTCGTATGAGTAACTCTCAAAAATAACTCAACCTAACATTACACAAGATAAAACTGGTAATTCCTACTTTAAAACTTAGTTCAGGAATCGCCTCAAAACAATAAAATTCAAAAGATAATAAATAATAAAACACCACAATTCACAAACAATCAAAATCATAAATGGAATCCTGCAAAAATGATATATAGTTCAGGAATTCCACTAAAAATTACACAAATGAGAATAAAGAATCTCCTGTATTAAACATAGTTCAGGAGATACTCAAAACAAGGAAGTTAAATAACAACAATTAAGAACAAAGTTAAAATCACATAACCAATATTTTACAAAAAACATGTACCCATGAGTCCCAAATACCAATAAGATATCTCCCATGACCTACAACAAACACATGTACCCATGAGTCCCAGATATTAATAAATACCTCTCATGACCTACAACAACAATTTATGTACCCATGAGTCCCAGATACCTTTAGGTACCTCCCATGACCCATTACCTACACCGATAGACGGACTAGAGCTCTATTCCTAGCCGTAACTAATCACCCGGCCAAAGACTTGGAACCCAGTTTGAGTGTCAAATATCAAATCAGAAAATAATAATAGCATCATAACCGTAACCAATCACCCGATTAAAGACTTGGACCCGGTTTGACTATTTAATATTAAATCACAAAATAGTAAAATCATCATAACCGTAACCAATCACCCGATTAAAGACTTAGAACCCGGTTTGACTATCTAAACCACAAATCACAATATAATAAAATCATCCTCAATCAACACAAAGAGCACATCATAAAAATTATATCCTTCCACATAGATATATTTATACGAACAAACATAGTTATATTCACACAAGAATAATCTATCAATAGCCCAAAACATTATGTTCACATTAACCTTAAAAATAATCATATAATAAGAAAACTTATTTTAACTTACCTATGAGCCGTTGGCGATCAAGCTCATATATTTTAAAACAAACAAAAACATAATTTTTAAAATTATAATCATCATCAAAATCATTATCATCATCACAACCATCATCATAATCATCATCATAATTATCATCATCATAATCATTAGAATTAAATTCAGTTTACCCCTCAAACTTCATGTTAATCCCTATACTTTCAATTTCATCAGTTTACCCCTCAAACTTTTGAATTTTCCTCAAGCGTGACCAAATGTCCTATATTCTGTCCAAATCGGATGTTAACTGCTGATAATTTTAACCTTAACTGTGAGGCCAGTATCTAGAATTTGGGCAAATCGGACCTTATATGTCCAAATCAGACCTTATATGTCCAAATCGGACCTTAACTGCTGATAATTAAAGGTCAATTCAAACGGAATATGAGAATTTAGGCACGGCAGACAGAAATTGAAGAGTTCAAGGGGTAAACTGATGAAAATAAAAGTGTAGGGACTAACATGAAGTCACCCCCAAACCACAAGGGGGTAAACTGAATTTAATTCTAATCATTATCATCATTACAACCATCATCATAATCATCATCATAATTGTCATAAATAATTGGTCCAAAGTGGACCTTTGTGAGATGTTACTCACCTATATATTCCCGCTGCGTCTTCACCAAAAACACAAGGAACAAGCTCACTCACAATTCCACAAGCTACCTAATTAGCACAAAATATAACCTTATTAACCACTTAATAAGAAACAAAGTACCCTTAACCAACCCTTAGCCTAAAGGTTGCCCAAAGAAGGGCAATCCTTTCTCTGAGACCTCCCAAGGTCGTCGGACACTCAACAACCTATCCAAGCTGCCTCCAAGTTCAACTTTCAAAGTTTACAACTTAACAATGTACCTCAATGATTAACATAACACCTAAACTATCAAATCAACACTTAACCTTATCACACAACAACACTCACAACTACAACAACTAGTTAACACAGCCACCCAAATTCACTCACACTGCTCGGACGTGCTTCCACGCGTCGCCACAGGCGGCGGCGAGTGGGCCCCACGCGCCACCCATCAACTTCAAAATCTGAGCAAACTCCAAACAACAAACTTGTAGGTCACATCAAATAGAGCACTTTTCATACCTGTGGAAAGAAGCCGGAAATGTCGCCGGAAAGAAACAAGGAGCATTTCGAACTCAAAAGCTCCACGCTTTGAATTAGGCTTCAAAGCTGGTATCATCATGCTCAGAAGGACAAGAACTTCCAGAAATGGGTAGCCTTAAACCTCGATGTCGCCGGAATCTGTCGGAGCTTCACCGCCGACGGCAGCAGTAACTTGCGGGCCTTGCTGCGCCGTGCACAGTACTCCATAGGGTGTGAGGCTGGTATGAATAGAAAAAGGGGAGTGAGAGCTTTCCAACGATACCAAGCACGCCCAAATCCGTCGCCGGATGGCGAGTTATGGCCGGAAGAAGTTTTAGGGTGAAAATGGAGACGGGAGAGAGAGAGAGAGAGAGAGAGAGAGAGAGAGAGAGAGAGAGAGAGAGAGAGAGAGAGAGAGAGAGAGAGAGAGAGAGTACGA
>NC_020494.1:15884580-15889056 GCF_000184155.1 Fragaria vesca subsp. vesca | reverse complement strand
GTTTATTAGGGTTCCAAAATAAAAACCCCCAACTTTTCCTATTATACTAACAATCTCGAAAACCACAAAACTTCCGCTGACCAAAACTTTTTCCTACGAAGTCCGTTTTACGCGTGCCGCATGTCTACGAACTCGTATCGCCAAGCTCTACAACTTTCGTGAAGGAAGTTTCTCGAGAAACCCAACGAATAAAAAGTCAACTCTATGACCCTTAAAGAAACAAAAAGAACCCTTTTGGGAAATTTACGCGTCCGAACACTTCCGCTCTTTCTTCGAATCTTAAAAACATACTAACTTCTAACTCGAAAACTCCCAAATAATAATAGAAACTAATATCAAATTTTCGGGGTATTACAAAAATTCTAGGGTGAGTTAATGTATACCATGCATCAACTCTTTTGAATATTTCTGACGTATGCATCAACTCTTTTGAATATTTCTGACTGTTAGATATAATAAAACTTTGAATATATCTAACGGCTTAGATTATTTAATATTAGTAACTTGTTTACCAGGTAGCATGTAATTCCATAATTTTTATATAGAAATTATAATCAAAAACAAAAACAGAATTTGAAAAACCTAACTTAATTATTAGAAACAGATCGATTTGCACCGATTAAAACCTAAAGTGAAGAGAAGAGGAGAGCATCTTCTATTCGCTGGGATGAAGCTTTTCCTCTGCTGGGGCCTTGTGTAGTAAACCCCCTACATTTGGGTCGTCCGTCGTCGTAAAGTAGTCCCCGCGAAGCTTTCGGGAAGAGGGGTAGCCTTGTGTGTAAGCATAGCATTTCTGGTCGAACCCGCCCAACCCAACTAAGAAGAACCGAACCTGACAGACACATCTTTTGCCTTTTGGGAGGGTACTCTGAGCAGCTTTCACCTCTTTCAACCATTTATCCATTCATCTCTAGTTCTCCACCTCAGAAGATTCTCCTCAATTTGAAGAGTTTAAGGTATGAATTAGTTGTTGGGTGTTTGGGTTTTTGTTTAGATTCAATTTTATATCAGTTTAGTTCGATGATAATTTGGTATGGGTTTTTGCTATCAGAAAGCTGCTAGATCATGCTGTGGGTATTTAATTGATAATTTTGTGTGTTACTTGTACTGATTCCACTAGTCTTGGTGTGTTATTTGATAATATGGTTGAATCAAAATGCTTAGATGCCCACCACCTGTTCGATCAAATGCTTCAGTCAGTGCTGTATATGAGTTTATCAAATGCCACAAATGGCTTCACATTTGTTTAATGAATCAATGAATCATCATCATGTATATATCTGTGGTCTGCATCATTGAATGAGATTTTTCATAACATGGGTGCTCCAGCTTTTCAAGCTTGTTTGGAGAAACTGATTTATATTGAGATTTGAGATTAGAATAATAGAAAGGAACAATGGCTTCAATAAAGTTACAAGGACAAGTTTCTGGAAGCAATCAAAACACTCAAAACAATTAGCTTTGTCATTACACTCATGACTGGAATTTGAGTTTCTTATTTTCTTTTTTTTAGGGTTAGGTTTTCTATTGGGGACGAGGCACACTTTTGGACGATGGACAGAGCCAGAAGAACGAGCCGAAAAGGGTTGGAAGGCCTTTTTTGCAGGTATATATGCTCTTGATTTTATTTCTTTTCATGTTGGTAATTTTATCTGACCATGTAGTTCATCGAAATAACTGCAAGTTGATTAGCTAGGCTTCTGTGTTTGTGTTTTCTATGGGGAATCAATACAATACAATTTGTTTGCAGCATTGCATTGCATTTGAATTAAATGAATTGAAGAACAGAGAATAGTAAAGAGAAATGGTATTGATCAAGTTTGCTCATTTTGTTGTATGCTTATTCAGAGTTAGGAGTTTAATTATATGCTTTGTATCATACATGCGTATTAAGTCTGTACCTCCCCCCCCCCCCCCCCCCCCTTTTTTTTTCCCTTTAATTTCTGGGTGCAAAGAGAGAGATCCTTATCGAAATGAAGGCTTAACATTAGTCGAGCTTCCAAAATTGTAATTATCTGGTGTTTTTGTCCAACAGCTATCCCCAATGTTTTCAGCATTGTAATCATCTGAAATGGATTTTTGAAATTTACTTAAACTTATGTACATAGACGGTCTATTTACCACCACTTTTAGTTGTGTGTAGATGGCAAATCCCATATGATTTCAGTAAGTCTTGAAGGGAATAAGTAGCTGAATGTCCGATCCCATTTATGTTTATTGAAATTAGCTGCTTCTCAAGACTATAAGTTGCTCCATGTTGGTTCTTCAATGCCATGACTTTGTTATGCAGATGCACCTAGATTTGAAACATAAGAAGTTTGATGAGAACAAAGATCCCTAACTACACAGGATGTTATCACATTTCTAGTCTAAGGTACATGACCTGTACTTATTTTTTTTCTTCTTTGCATAATATAGACATATCTCTGTTGTGTGTGAGTTGTTCATATGCATGTTTCATATGACCCTAAAGTTTGAGGTTGTATTTGTGATTGTCGATGTTATAAAATGGATAGCATTTAGCTTATATCACCATAACTCATGTGGCATGGTACAATAGTATGATTTTCTCATCAGCTTGTGTTTAGACTCTTCAGGTTAATAGCTACGATCTTTTCGTGACATAGTAATGTTTGTGGGAGACTTCAGGTTAATGCACTGTCCTCCTACCCCACCCAGTTGTTAGAAACAGATCGATGAAGAAGGCCGTTCATTTATGCAGCTTTTAGTAGGAGAGTCTATTCAATGCTTAGTCTGTGATAGTGTCTTATTAAGCTTTAAAAGGGCTTAATATATTTTTGTTTTCATTTTGTTTTACAGGCATGGATAGACTGCGCAAACCTTCAGCTTTTAAACAAAATGATGGTAATGAGATGGAATACAAGGGAGTTCAATATGATAAGTTGTCTATAGAAAACATTAAAGGGCAGAATATGCATCTAGCAACCATAACCATGGGTTTTTGCTGCACTGAATTTAATTGTATGAGTCTGGAGAGTTTGCTAAACCTTTTGCTTTAAAAGAAATGGAGATGTGTATTCCAGGCGACGAAAATCTAGTAGATTGACACATCCATTAGGGACCACTACTGGAACTTATGAATATACGTAACCTCATATGAAAAAGACTAATATATAGTAGATGACAGATACAAAAATGATGTCAACCAAACAATCTACATCAAGTATGAACAATCTATTCTGCAATTTTGTGTCGAACCAGCAATTCTAAGAAAAAAAAAAAAAATTAACACATATCAACACCTCACTATTTGCTAAACCTTTTGGTGGCTGCCCCGATGTCATACGTTCTATTGATGCTTGTGAATGAAACCTTAACTTTGTCCTTAATATGATTATTCGATTTGCAGTACCTTGAAATGGAATGGCCCGACAGACAACAGCTTGCATCTGACTTTTGTTGGGCTTCTGAATTATTTGGAACCTGTAGTATGTTATCAGAAACAGAGACTGAAGATTCATGTAGCTTGATTAAATCATCAAGTGATTAGAACCTTGATCACATTAGATGTACCTTGCCCGCATATATGCAATGATATGAAAGAGCAAGTAGTTTGTAGGAATCAAGGTGAACTCACTAACAGGTATGCACAGATATTTGAGTAAACAACACAAGATTAAGAACTGAATTGGACTTGATTCAAAAATCGATGAAAGGTGGATACTCCTCATATGATAAGCCTATGCGTTCTAAAGATGCATAAACAACAACTCATGCAAGATGTATAAATCGTCTGCAAACTCATATAGTCCCGTTTCCTGATCTCCACTCCTCTTATACTTCAAAATAATAGCAGAAATATCATTTTCACAATCAACTGGCCATGAACTTCAAAAAACGTTACTTATATGAGAGAGAGATGCACTAGGATCAGTGATACCCATTGTACTTAATAACCCCAACAAAACAGAACACCTACAACTCTAGGCAAAATGGCTAATGATCTGATGCTCTCAACATTGAGGTATAGAACTGAAGCCATTTGCATATATAAGAGACTGATTGTCAAACAAACCAATGATAGCACAAAGACCAAATTGATCACGAATACAAGCAGGCTGGCATAAAAATCCCACAACAATTTAAATAATCGATGAAACCGCACTCTACCCCATTCACATATGAATCTCCAAATTCTTCCCCAATGATCTGAAATAGCTCCGTGACACGTGAATCTTATATTGATCCCATCGGACTTCCAGTTCTTTCTCCTTTTTTTTTTTTTTTAATCCCAGAACCTGGAGTTTCTCTGATCGGTCTCAGAGACAGCAGAGCGTGTACCCTGTGGATAGAGGATTCCCAGTCGTGTACGCGGTAGACAACCTTGGCGACGACGGTGGTGGAGATGATGAGTTGCGCTCAGGCAATGAGGTTTTTGGTGGCGGGGTGGGTCAGTTTCACATCAAGATTCGAAGTCCAGGATTGGAGAGAGATGCACGGCTGGAGTCCTTTGGG
>NC_020494.1:15880605-15884218 GCF_000184155.1 Fragaria vesca subsp. vesca | reverse complement strand
AAGTATAATATTGAAATGAAAACTTGATAGGTGGTGTATAAAGTAAGGGGTGTGTATTAAATATTAGGGTGTGTATTTAAAATTTCTTTTCTTTAAATTAAAAAAAAAAAAACAAAGTCAGTCAAATTTCATCTTACAAGTTAGACAAATATGTATACCAATAAAATAAGAGATGTGTTATTATACAAGTAAAATGTTATTAATATGAATAAATTATTGTTGACACCTTTATGATGTAATGAGGATGTTTGTATTGTAAATCACGTCCTTTAAGAAGTTTTAAGTTCTGTGACAACATTTTACATCGTTTATCGACAATTGAGATGAAAATAGTAATTAATGTCGATTTTATGGTAGTTTTTTGTATGAGAACTATTTGATTCATAAATCGACTAATTGTTGGAAAAGTAGTAATCAAACTTGTATTTGTAGTAATTTTTTCAATTACAAGTTTAAGAACTATTTTACTAATCTGACAACAAATTGTCGTAATAGTAGTAAAACTGATATACATATGGTAAATAACTTGTTTGTGTAATAAAATCCTTTATCTAGTAATTAATACCTTACTTTATGTAAATTTTATTGTGATTGAGATAATTACTTATAATACAGCAACTAAGGTATAACAGGTAAATATAGTCGTATTCTTGATATTACTTGGAATACGATTCTTTTTACGAAAATAACGATAATTTTATCTCTAGTGACAACGAATATTGTAAATATTAATAATTAGGGCTAATTTTTTTATTTTTTTGGTCGAAAGGGCTAAATTATCTGAAGTAATTAATCTTGTAAAATAGTTCTTTTTTATGTAATTATGGTCCTTTTTTAAGTAAATTACACTATTCATTATATTTTTACTATAAATACCACATTTAACGTATTTAATGGTAATTACTGTGGTAAACCAAGTAATTACAACATTTACGACCCTCATTACAAGTATTTGAACAATTTACGTATAACATAATTAAAAGGTTCTTAAATTTATAATTTTTTTACACATGTCACAATATTATTGAATGACATGTTTACCTATACAACAGGTTTTTCATTTTTATATATTATTTTAAAATAGTTGATGCATAGTATGCATCAACTCACCCTAGCCTTCCTCCCTCAAAGTTGCATCAACCTTTTTTTAATCACTTTGAGGACTCAATTATCACTTAAGCACACATTTTACCACTATAATTAAGGACACATGATGACTAATGTTGTAACTAGAAAATTTTACAACTTTAAAGATTTATATTACAACTTTGAGGACTAATATTACTACTTTGATGACTCATTTTACAACGTTAGGACAAAATTGATGCATGACATGCATTAACACATTGTAGAATTTTCAATGTATGAGAATGATTGTTGGGTTTAGGAAAAAAGAAGAAGCTCTAGTTCTTGCTTCATGGCACCCCCATATGGTAATTATTTGTTGTAACCTTTTTACATTAAATTACAACATTTATCGGTATTGTTGATATCACAAAAGCGTCTAACTTTCTAAGGTTTTCTATCTTAAGAAATGTCGAAGGATTTCATTCATAAATATATAAAATGTTTTGCTTTTAGTTAGATGCGCCAAAATATTTACAATACACAATTGATTTTGATCATTTCATTTAGTATATTATAATTCACATGAAAGACCTCCAAACATTCCCAACGGCTGCCTTAGCCGCCACCTTCACCGAAACAGCTCCAGATTACTTCGGTTCCTCACAAGCCAAACTCAAGCCAAACTCACCAAGCCTCCGTCTTGACAAAAACAGAGAACCAACAGAAGAACAGGGGACCTCCCTTCGACAGAAAGCCTCTGCCTCGGTTCAAAACCACCGTCGCTTCCTCCAACCCTTCCCAAGACGCGTCTGGGCTCCATTCAACCGGTTCTAGACTCACCGGAGCTTGGTAGTCCCGTCGGAGCTCCAAGAACGAACTCGCCGGAAAACCCCGACGAAAACCTAAAAACACAAAAAGGGGCTTCCCGAATTTGAACTCGATTTGAAGAGTCAAAGGCAGAGAAAGAAGGAAGAAGGATAGAGGAAATGAACCCTACCGTTCAGGTGCCAAGTCATAGCCGAAATCGACAAGAATCGCCGGAAGGCCGCTGTGCTTCTTCCCGTCAATCTCCTTCCAAGGTTCGGGCACAGGTGAATTGAAAGCTAGACGTTGTAAAGAAGAGGAAGAGGAAGAGAATTGGTGGGGGTCTTGTTGCCATAGGTGGCCGGACGGCGCCACTCCGGTGCGGCAAGACTAAGAGACGAGAGAGAGAGATAGTCGGGGAGAGGAGTGGGAGAGCTGGTCAACACCCACTTTGGGCTTTTGACCGAAGTCCACCACTTCTTTTCCTTTAAAACTTGAAAAAAATTATACCCTAATTGCAGTAAAATTAATCCTAGTACCAAACCTTCGATAAAACATAGAAAAATAATCCGAAGCTCCGCAAAACAATTCTGAAGACACCAAAGAACTCGAATCGACTTAAACTACTACATCGGGACCTTAAAAGAAGAGTTTGACATTTCCAAAAAAACTCACAAATAAACTCAAGTGTTAACTTACTAAGTTATCGAGCACGGTTAAATTCTCCAGTAACTCGTGAAATACCTAGTAAATAGGTAAAATTTGGGTCCGGGATGTTACAATACCAGTTGTGTAGACTAACTCGACAACAAATACAACGACCACATAATATTCAGATTCGTCTTCCGTACCCACACGCATCACGCCACTGTTTTGTGTCTTTCGACCATAATCTCGATGCAATGTCAAAAACTTAATGTCGTTGACTACACAAGCAGCATATATATTCACATGTTACGGCTTACCAGCCAAATACGACAACTCGGGTTTGTAGTGTACACTATTTTCTTCTTGCAACTTTGCAACCTGAAAAAACATCAAAACATGTTAATTTTTGGAATCACAAACACATGAAATTCTCGTGTAAAAACATGAACCGAAACGCACCCATTTTGTGAAGTATTTAGGAAATGTCTTCTTCCCATCTTTAATTTTGAAAAGTTGTTCATGTGGATGTCTAAACATGTCGACTTGGTCACAGTGTCATATTACCCACCAATGAGCCTCAACAATCTCATCATCGGTTAATCTTTCAGAAATTGGTAATTTCCCAAACAAACCGATATCATCATAAACAACTGAAAGGTTAAACCTAGGTGTAATCTCACTGCCAACATGCTCTGCTTCTTGATGGAGATAATTTTCACTATATGTTACACACTCATGTGCCTTGTATGCCTCTGCTATTGACCCGTCCGGACGATATTTATTTTTAACGTACCCCTTATATCCGCCGAGTTATCTTAAAGAAAATAAAAAGTTTGATTAGTTTATTGAGCTCGTCAATAATATATAAATCAAAAACATAAAGTGCTAGTAAATAGTAAATTTTTACCTTTCCATAGGAAACATCCATGTATTGTGTACTGGACTGGTAAGCAACACTTGTTCAGGCAGGTGGATCATGAGGTGAACCATAATAAGAAAAAAAGTCGGGGGGGGCAATCCTCTCCAGTTTGCAAAGGATGTAGACGATGTCTTCTTTTAATGTAAGAACATCTGACTTCTTCAACTCCCGAGC
>NC_020494.1:15874190-15877088 GCF_000184155.1 Fragaria vesca subsp. vesca | reverse complement strand
TCGTGTTTGTTTTCAAGTGCTTCCTCAATCGTTGAAAACTTTTCAAAATGTTTCTTCAACTTGTAACGAAAATTACAAAATACAGTCTGACAGGTTGTAATTACATATCTCTCGACCCAAGGGAGAGACATGTCGAAGTCAAACTTATTCTACACATAAACGATTTCATGTCAACCAAAACATGTAATTGAACTTAATTAAAAGGAACCAATCTAATACATTCAGAAAAACAAGTCATCACTCACCTGCATTCTTTTGATCATGTTGTCCACGTCCACTTTGTTAATCTTCTTCCATTTCTCCACATTAAGAGGGGCATGGTTTCGAATTGTGTAACCAATTTCATTTGCAAACATCTCAGCATAAGGCCCTGTAGGTCTGCCATTTTGTTCGGTCAGAGTGACAGGAAGTTTAGAATTCAACTGGGAGAACACCTTATCTGCATTCACTCCTCTTGTCTTCCCCCGCACCTTTTTTGTTGGACCTTTGACATAATCATTGTTAAGAATAAGAACATAAAAATATTTATTTCTCAAAATATATGTATAATATTTTGTATACCTGAAGGAGGCTCTTGATTAATATCTGACATCACAATATCATTTCGTTCTTCAGTTATAGCGTTTCTCACCGGCTGATCATTAACAATTTGATGATGAAGACGTGTACTAACTCTAGTCCCTGCATTATAATTGTAATTTAGGTCTACCATTCTATTTTGCAATTAGTGAAAATGAAATTGAATACTGCTCACATTTGTTTGCACTTTCTAGAGACAAATAATTAAGCTGCTAACAATTTATTTGTAGAAGAATACAACACCACTTACCAGTAGTAGTTCGTTCTATGGCGACAGCAGTAGTAGAATTCAGTCCATCTTCTGCAGAATTTTGGCATGACTGATTGGCAGTTTGCAGACGAGTACGTTTAGTCATTGCACTACCTATTAGCATACATACTTGTTTAATTAACTAATATAAGTAGAATAAACAAGTAAAAATAAGACACTTAAATCTTGTAGTAGCAAAATCCAAACTGAATATTTACTTGCAGTAGACGTCGATCCATCCCGTGCAGAATTTAAGCATGACTGATTAGTAGTTGCATAACCACGTTTTTTTGTCAATGATTCTACATGAGATTGTTTAATCTGGTACATTACCTGTTGTTATACATAGACGTTAGATTGAAATATTATATTAATCAAACAGGTTAATGAATCATAAATTATATAAGAAAAAAATATACTTACCGGCAGCAGGCCTCTGAACGTTAGACGTTTTGGTGCGGTGCATCATATGACTACTACAACATGCACAAACAGCAAAAAACATATTTCTTATGTCAAAATTAATAATAAAAAAACTACTAAAAAAGTCTACAACATATTTGAGTAAAGCTATACACTATGAATATTGCTATAGGGCATAAATAAGATGAATAGACAAGAGCAAGATTCTCAAACTTTGCTCAAACATGTAGTTGAAACACATAATAAAACCTGTATAAAGCATTAGCTAATCACTATCCTCGTCATCACTTGAAGTGATTGCTTCTTCATCACTGTGTGCAGGGTCATCTTCTTCTTCAGTATCATCATTTATGTAATTGTCTCCCCTACCCTCACTCATCCATTCATTGTTCACAACATCTGAAGCAACAACTTCCGGCTCAATATCGTCAAGATGCAATTCAGGAGTTTGAAGACCATCTTCTTGAACAAACCACTGAATATCATTAAACTCGTCTTGTTGATAAGCACCATTTGCCACAGGATCAACATCATCCTCATCTATCTCTCCACTAGTATCCTCGACCTCTGGAACATCCCACACGTTTCTCAATTGCACCTTTTGTACAACTTTCCAATGAGAATCCAACTTATAGTCATCAAGATGAAACACTTGTTGAGCTTCTGTAGCAAGTATAAATGGTTCATCATCATACCACGTGGAGGTTGTATTAATACTAGTAAGATTATAATCATAACGTATCATTCTTCTCCTTTCGACCCTACTCGATTCGTCAGTGTTGAACCATTTACACTTAAATAAGAAAACCTCATTCTTATCCAAGTATGTTAACTTCACAATACTTAACAAAACACCATAAAAATCATGACTTCCACCCGTGAAAACTCCGGGGACATACACCCCACTGTTTTGTGTTGTCCGATGATCATCAAGATCTTTTGTGTGAAATCGAACTCCATCCACAATACAACCAGTGTATGTATGAACACGTAAATCCGGTTTACAAGCAAGATAGTAAAGCTTATCAGTTGCATCCACCAATCCGTTTTCTCTTTCGTCAGTCATCTATGAATGACAATGACAAATAAATTTAGTATATTGGTCATAATATAATTCATAATTACTAATTAAAATCATGTATGAACAACTTACTCGGTTTTCAAACCAAGCAGAAATGTTAATGTCGAAATTTTAAAAATGCCGCCCTAAACATTTTGATTGCATATCTCTTGACCCAAGGAAGAGAAATGTTAATGTCGAACTTGTTCTGCAAACATTTTAGTTGACTCTTGTCAGATAGAGTACAATAAAGTAAATGCACAACTTTCACTTACAAGAAAAAAAATTTGAGAAGTAAAGTACTTGAGAAACATCAAATTATCACTCACAGTTATTCTTTCAATCATCTTAGCCACATCAGTTGATTCAATGTCAGCCCATTTTTCCACATTCAACGGTGCAAGCTTCCTAACTATTAAGTTGATATCATTCACAAACAATGTTGCATATGGACCTGTGGGTCTTCCGGTATCTTGTAGCAAAGTGACAGGGATTTTATGGTTCAACTGGGAATGCACCTTCTTGATATTCACTTGTCTGGTCCTTCGTCTCGCTTCTCTGTCTCGACCTGTAACACACAAGTTTC
>NC_020494.1:15847178-15873401 GCF_000184155.1 Fragaria vesca subsp. vesca | reverse complement strand
TTTCTGCCAAACTAATAACGAGGAAACTATTATTTCCTCGCTAGTTGATTCTTTCGACGAGGAAACGGTTCATCGTAAAACACAAACTTTTAGCGAGGAAACCTTCAATTTGTCGCTATTGGATTTGGCGGGCCTCACACAATTTTCCGCCAAACTAATAATGAGGAAACAATCATTTTGTCACTAATTGGTTCTTTTGACGAGGAAATAATTTCTCGTAGATTATAGACTTTTAGTGATGAAACCTTACTTTTGTCGTCATAAAGTTTGGCGGGTCTCCCACTATTTTCCGCCAAAAAAATAACGATGAAATCATGATTTCCTCGTTGAATGTTTATTTTGCGATGAAAAAGTTCCTCACCAAAAGTTTATATTTCCACGCTAATAAAATCACGAATAAGGAGACCAAATTATGATAATCTTTGGTGAGGAACTAAAAGTTTTGTCGTAGAAAGTGGTTTATTGCGAGGAAAATATGTTTCTCGTAAAAAACCTAATGATATTTAGTGAGAAACAAATATATTCCTCGTTAAAAATGACATTTACTGAGGAAAATAAATTCCTCGCAGAAAATTTGGTCGCTAAAAGGCCTTTCTGTTGTAGTGCCCACAACCGAAATAATATACATTAAACCCAAGTATTCAGAGCTACTAAATACTAGCGGAAAAAGAAACCACAGGTAGGTTAAACAAGTAACCTACTGATGAAAAGTGGTGGAAATGCGGGTGACTGCCTCGTCTCCTACTAGGTCCAACCCGAACTCTGCAGACTGGGCATTTTAAAACGAAGAGCCCAGGGGAAACATTTGAACACATTAGAGTGAGTGGACAAAAATAAAATAAATGAAATAATTCTTTATGCTTTCCCAATTTTACTTTTCCATAGAAAAATATGCTGCATGCGACAGCTCAAAACACTCAACACGAAAACTGGAAATTTCATGACTAGCTCCGGCCAGTCTCCAATGCTCAGTAAAATACAGCCTCTCAGGCTAAAATAAAATATGTATGTATTACACTCGTCATATCCCTTGTATGAATTTTCTTGAAACAACAAAAACAAATAGAAAATTCATACAAGGCTACGACGCTTGAGTCTAACGCTTACGTCGCACCATAATGGCATTTTACCTCATTATGGTGGAAAAGACGGTGTATAAATATACGCGCATATCCCCTATATAAATTATTATTTTTATATAGGGCTACGACGATTGCGTCTAACGCTCACGTCGCACCATAATGGAATTTTACCTCAGTATGGTGGAAAAGCACGTATAGCTAGCTAGCATTCTCTCATATAAATATTATTCTCATAATCATCCACATATGGATATATATATATACTCACCGAAATTCTCAATTTTGGTTATTCTCTAACAACATAAATTATTCGCATGCACATTAATTTAAAACAAAAGTCCAACTCACAAATTAGGACCTAAGCCTGATGTCGATCTGGGGTCTCGTCTGCTCGAGCCTCCTCACGTACCTGTTCCAAATATAATATTAATTTCCCAACTAACAATCCAATAATTAATCAAAATAGGCAAAATGAGCCATAAACACGCTCATCATTGCCTAACTTCGATATTCTTAAATCGGAACGATCCGAACTTAAATATCATCCTCAGCAGTCGTAAATATAACCTCCCCAAAAATACGACTTAAATCTTACGGCCGGATTCTACATTAATTAACCGCCAAAAATACCAAACTTCGGAAATTCACAAACCTATCCAAATCTCATCCAAAAATTCCATAAATCACCTCAATATAATCCCCTTAATATTCCACATTTAAAACCCTAAAAATCTCCCAAACCTGCGGCGGCGCCGGCGGCGGCCGGAGGCCAATTCTGGCGACCTCCAAAACCTATGAAATTTTGATAGAATAATCTCCTCATCATGCTCTACAACTTTCCTGACCAGGACAAACCCAAAATCCAAGCCTAACTAGGGCAATCGAACACAAACACCTAAAAGCCCTATAAATTTCAACTCCACATTTCTCCTTACCTAGCTCAAGAGAGGGAGAGTCCTTTTAGGGCAAGGCTGCTGGGTTGGAGGGCTACAAAACCGTACCAAGCTTGCCCGGATTGGTGACCGGAGGAGGGAGTTCCGGCGAAATGCTTCCCGGCGTCTCCGGCGGGATTTCTCCTCTTCCGGCGGGTTAGAGGCTCGGGGGCTAGGCCGGGGAGGGAGAGGAGGTGGCTGGGCTCCGAACTGGGATGGAGCGGCGGCAGCTGGTGGCCGAACGGCGGCAGGAGGACGGCCGGACGAACGGGCAGCGGGAGGAAGAAAATCGGGGAGAGAGAGAGAGAGAACCGAGTAGAAAAGAGAGAGAAGAGAAAATGGGTTTGGGTCTCACACCCCAAACCGGTCCACACCTTTAAACAACCCAATTCCAAAAATGAAACACCCAGAAAAATAATACCCGAATAAAAATTACCTTTTACTAGCTAAAATTTACTATTTTTACCGTCGTCGTATTTTCCTCTTACGAATAATCCTCCGCACATAATCGTCCCCGAAACCTCTCTAGGGACCAATTAAACTATTAACTCAATGACGGAGACGGTAAAATTCTTATTATAATCACGCTAGTAAATAAGGTAAAAATATAAGAGTCGAGATGTGACAATTCTCCCCTCCTTATAAAAATTTCGTCCTCGAAATTAAATTAACATACCTGTCATCCGCTTAGACCGCCGCCGGTCTCTTTGGGTCCGCTTGGCCATCGCCTCCAAGGCTGGAGTGGTGTAGCACGGCGATTCAGGCCGGAAACCAAGCTCGGGGTCGGAGAAGAATGTCGTCAAGTGGCCACCGGAGTTGGTGTTTTCCGGTGAACCCGGACATCGAGGGTGCTCGTTTCTTGACGTTTCTTCCTCCTAAATCACGATTCAAGCTTCCTTTCACCTCATCTTGAAGTCTAGAAGTCGGATTGGAGGCACTCCTTGGCCGCTCTGTTTTTGAACTTTTCCGGCCGATTTGGCTCAAACGTCAGGTATAAAAAGTGTTCCTTTTGCTGTGCTCTATAAGGTTGTTGTTGGGTGTTTGTGCAAAATTTGAAGTTTTAGGGTGGCGCGTGGGGCCCACCTGCCGCCGCCTGTGGCGGCGTGTGGCTGCGCGTCCGGCAATTTCCTAGCTCTAGGTTTTAGTGGATAGCTAGCTCTTGTTATTGTGAGTTTGATGAGATGTGGAAATTGTAGGTTTGGTGTAAGGTTTGCATGTTAGAACATTAAGTTTAATCTTAGGCTTGTGTGAGGTTTGAGTTTAGGTTTTGAGGATTAGAGGCAGTTTTATTTAGTTGTTAAATATGACGACCTTGGAAAGTTGTCCTCTTATGGGTTAAGGTTTTTTAAGGGTGAAATTTGCTCATTAGTTTGTTTGGTTACTAAGGTAGTATTTGTGTAATTTTAGGTGTTTGGTGAAGGGTGAGTGGCTTGGCTTAGCCCTTTTGTTTGTGGAAGACGCAGCTGGATATATTTAGGTGAGTAACATCTCACCAAGGTTCACTTAGAACCAATTATTTATGAAATTGTCTTGATGGTTATAATAATTATTGCGTGCTAATAATGATTAATATGATGATGATGGTGATGTTGATAAGGTTTATGATGATAGAATGATGATGAATTACGATGATGATTTTTATTGATGATTATGATGTTTTTAAATTAAAAATTTTATTTTTGGTTGTTTTAAAATATATGAGCTTGATCGCTAACGGCTCATAGGTAAGATAAAACAAGTTTTCCTATTATATGATTATTTTTAAGGTTCATGAAATTATAATATTTTTTGTTATTGATAGGTTATTCTTGTGGGAATAAGGTCTTGTGCATATAAATATATCTAAGTGGAAGGATATAATTTTATGATGTGCTATTGTGTTGTTGAGAATAATGATATGATATTGTGTTGTTGAGGATAATGTTGTGATATTGTGATTGTAGGATAAATAGCCAAACCGGGTTCCAATCCCTTAATTGGGTGATTGGTTGCGGTTATGATGATTCTACTCTTTTTGAGAATTGTTGTGTAGATAGTCAAACTGGGTTCCAAGCCTTTAGTCGGGTGATTGGTTACGGTTACGACGCTATTATTATTTTGTGATGTGATATTGGACAGTCAAACTAGATTCCAAGCTTTTGGCCGGGTGATTGGTTACGGTTCGGAATAGAGCTCTAGTCCGTCTGTCGGTGTAGGTAATGGGAGATACCTTATGGAATCTGGGACCCATGGGTACACAAATTGTTGTTGTAGGTCATGAGAGGTATTTATTAATATCTGGGACTCATGGGTACATGTTATTTGTAAAAGTGTTGAAAATGTGGTTTTACCTTTCTTCTTAATTGTTGTTGTTTAACTCGTTTGAATATCTCCTGAACTATGCTTAATGCAGGAGATTCTTCAATTCTTAATTGTGTGATTTTTTTTAGTGGAATTCCTGAACTATCATTATTTGCAGGATTCTCTTATGATTGTTTGTTTTGTGAATTGCTATGTTTCTTAATTTCTCTCTTTGAATTTTATTGTTGAGGCAATTCTTGAACTAAGTTCTAAGTAGGAATCTCCGGTTTTATTTTGTGTGTTGTTGGGTTGAGTTATTTTGGGGAGTTACTCATACGAGTTTTTTAGCTTACCGGGTTTGTTGTTTACAACCTGGTGCACCAATTTATGGTGTAGGGGTTAGACCTGCAGGTGTTGATCAGCAGGGTTGAAGCGGTGGCTTAGGAGCTGGGTTTTAGACAATGTACAATTATTTGTATATTTTGTTAATTTGTTTTTAAGCTCTTGTGAGCGACGTTATTATTACTAGACTTTTGAAGTTGATGTATTTAGGGAGATCTAATGTTTAACTCAATTGTTGAGTTTGTTGACATTTACATTTTCAGTATTTGTTTTTAGTTAGATAGTTGTTGAGAAGGTTTTGGGATATTAAGATTTTAAGATATATCATGCCCAAATTTTTGAAAATTTATCCTTCGAAAATTCGAAAATTAGGGTGTGACATCTTCAACTCCCGAACACATAACTTCTGTCAGAACCGGGACAAGGCTACTAATGTCTCCACAACCTCACGATGCATATATGGTCCAATTACGACTGGAAGTAGCCGTTGCAGCAAAACGTGACAGTCATGCATCTTCATTCCAATTATCTTCTCTTCCCCCACTTTAACACATCGAGCTATATTTGCTGCATACCCTTGAGGATACTTAACATCTTGAATCCAGCTGAAAACTTTAGGCCTCAAAGCCGGTTTCACCTGGTAAGGTGCAATAGGCATAACAACTTTAGAGCTGGTCCGTTTTACCCACAAGAGTGTGGGCGTAAACCCATATTTTGCAAATCGCACCGCGCTTTGATAGTGTCCTTAGTCTTTTCTTTTATATCCAAAATTGTTCCAATGATGTTGTCACAAACATTCTTCTCTATGTGCATGACATCTAGGTTGTGCCTTATTCTTAACTTTGACCAATAAGGTAGCTCAAAGAATATACTCTTGTATGTCCAATTGTCAAGATACAAAAGACGTTTAGGATTCCGAGCCAATACTTCACGATCACTGCTTAGATTTTCGAAGTCAAAGGAGTTCAACAAATCTAAAATTTCATCGCCACTCCATTCTCGGGGTTTCAGACCAAACTCTTGTTGCCCATCAAAGTTAACTGTATCAAGTCTCCATTCATGATCATCTGGAAGCCATCTACGAGCTCCCATATAACACACCCTATCAGCGTGGCAACTAGAATTAATGTCGGTTAAGTAGAGTGGACAAGCTTTGTACCCTTTATTGGTATGAGAGGACAACATCCCATAACCAGGAAAATCGCTAATAGTCCACATCAGTGATGCTCTCATTATGAATGAAGTACCGGTATGCTTGTCAAAAATCAATGCTCCATTTTCCCATAACCCATTCAACTCATCAATCAGTGGTCTCAAATACACATCGAGACACTTTTCTGGAGACTTTGGTCCTGGAATTAACAGAGCCAACATGTTATATTCCTTCTTCATTAACATTTAGGGAGGCAGGTTGTAACAAACAACAATAACAGGCCAGATACTATAAGACAAGTTCATGTTTTCGAAAGGATTAAACCTGTCTGTTAAGAGTCTGAGCCTTACATTTCGAATGTCTGCAACGAAATTAGGAAATGATAAGTCAAAGGATTTCTATGCTTCCCCATCTGTGGGGTGTATCAGTTCATTGTCATCTTCCCTCGGAATACCGTGCCATCTCATATCCTCAGCAGTTTTTCCACACATGTAGAGACGTTCCAGCCTACGAGTCAACGGGAAATAACGAAGCACCTTCATAGGAACCCTTTTCCCTTTAGGGGAAAGAGTATCTTCCCACCTCGATGCATTGCACTTGGGACATTTAAATGCGTCTTTGTAATCTCCGTAAAACATAACACAATTATTCTTACAAGCTTCAATTTTCACATAACCAAGACCGAGGTCGTTCAAGATCTTTTTTGCCTTGTAATGACTTGATGGTAGTTTGTTTTCAAGGGGAAGCAAACGTCTGATAAACGATGAATAATCATCAAAATGTTCGTTCGAGGTCCTATGCTTCATTTTTAGACTCATATGTTCCATGAAAGAACTCAAAACAGTTTCTGAACATCCCTCGTACACTGGGGTTTGCGCTTCTTCGAGCATCCTACTGTACTTATCGTAATCACCAGTGTTTAGGTTCGAGAGAGTAGAATATGTTTCTTGGGGTGCATCATGATAAGTTTCTTCCTGATGATATCTTGAAGCGTATGGAAAAGCATAATGTAGCATGCATGTTCAACGTGGGATCCATATAAGGGCTGGCGGAAGTACTAGATGAGCCAGCCTCATGCAAGTTATTTGGTAGGAAATGGGTCATTATAGGATCATTAACTAGCACTTCACCGTGTTCAGTCCATGTAGTATAATACGGATCCATGCCGTAATGTGACAAATGTTTTTCTATACCTGAATTGTCTCCCAACTACCGCAACAATATCTTTTACACGGACACTTGTGCCATTCATTTCCACCAACGTATTGTTGTACAAATTTTAGAAAATCTACGATCCCCTGTATATATAAAGGGTGTCCCCTATTGTACTGCATCCAACTCTTGTCCATTTTTTCCACATGCCTGTCATAATAGGAAAAAAAAATGCACATCGTTAGCAACAAATAAGCACATATATCCATTCAATTCTTCTTCTTCACCTTATGCCTCCAGTTAGGGTCCTAATCCCATTCAGGAGAACATGACTTTGTTTCGCACTGATTTATGTTATGGTGGTTTTGAATCAGACGTGGGAAAATTTCGACAGCATCTCCCTACAGTTCCCCAAGTGCATCAATTTATATACCTAATGTGCACTCGAGGTGTCACACCCCAATTTTCGAAGGATAAATTTTCAAAAATTTGGGCATGATATATCTTAAAATCTTAATATCCCAAAACCTTCTTAACAACTATCTAACTAAAAACAAATACTGAAAATGTAAATGTCAACAAACTCAACAATTGAGTTAAACATTAGATCTCCCTAATTACATCAACTTCAAAAGTCTAGTAATAATAACGTCGCTCACAAGAGCTTAAAAACAAATTAACAAAATATACAAATAATTGTACATTGTCTAAAACCCAGCTCCTAAGCCACCGCTTCAACCCTGCTGATCAACACCTGCAGGTCTAACCCCTACACCAAAAATTGGTGCACCGGGTTGTAAACAACAAACCTGGTAAGCTAAAAAGCCCATACGAGTAACTCTCAAAATATATCTCTACCTAACATCACACAAAATAAAACCGGAAATTTCTGCTTAGAACTTAGTTAAGGAATGCCTTAATAAACAAATCAAAGAAAGTAATTAAGAAAACATAACAATTCATAAAACACTCAATCATAAGAGAATCCTGCAATTAATGATAGTTTAGGAATTCCACTAAAAATCACACAAATAAGAATTGAGGAATCTCCTGCATTAAGCATAGTTCAGGAGATATTCAAAACAAGTTAAATGACAACAATTAAGAACAAAGTTAAAACCACATTTTCAACACTTTTACAAATAACATGTACCCATGAGTCCCAGATATTAATAAATACCTCTCATGACCTACAACAACAATTTGTGTACCCATGGGTCCCAGATACCATAAGGTATCTCCCATGACCTACACCGACAGACGGACTAGAGCTCTATTCCTAACCGTAACCAATCACCCGGCCAAAGGCTTGAAACCCAGTTTGACTGTCCAATATCACATCACAAAATAATAATAGCATCATAACCGTAACCAATCACCCGACTAAAGGCTTGGAACCCAGTTTGACTATCTACACAACAATTCTCAAAAAGAGTAGAATCATCATAACCGCAACCAATCACCCGATTAAGGGCTTGGAACCCAGTTTGACTATCTACTCATTTATTTTTAAAAATAAACAATAGCATATTCTTTAATTCAACATCATCAACAACACAAAAAGCACATCATAAAAATTATATCCTTCCACATGGATATGTTTATATGCACAAGATATGGTTATTCCCACAAGAATAACTTATCAACAACCAAAAATATTATAATTTTAAGAACCTTAAAAATAATCATATAATAGGAAAACTTGTTTTATCTTACCTATGAGCCGTTGGTGATCAAGCTCATATATTTTAAAACAACCAAAAGAAATAAAATATTTTAAATTAAAATCATCAACAATAATCATCATCATTTTATCAACAGAAACCTTATCATCATCACTATCAACATCATAATAATCATTATCAACAACACAAAATAAAAAGGTCACAAGTGGACCTTGGTGAGATTTTACTCACCTAATAAGCCCGCTGAAATTTCCACAACAATAAGAGCAAGCCAAAAACACCACTTCACAAATCACCTAAAACCACACAATTAAAAACCTTAGTAACCAAGGACTTTAGGATAACAAAACACCCGTAACCAACCCTTAGCTCAAGGGAGGACAACTTTTTAAAGTCATCGAACTTAACGACCCCAATAAGGCTGCCTCTAAGCTGCCTCTAAACCTCAAACCCTAACCCAAACCTCAACCAAGCCCAATATCACACTTAAAGTCCTAACATGCAAATCTTGCTCACAACCTAGGAAATCTACATCTCAATAAGGTCACCAAAACAAGAGCTAGCCAAAACAAAGCAGCCTAAGCCACAAACCCTACCGGACGCGCTGCCACGCGCCGCCACAGGCGGCGGCGAGTGGGCCCCACGCGCCACCAAAAACTTTCGAATTAGAGAAAACTCTCAACAGCAAAGTTGAAGCTTGAAGCAAGGGGAGCAATTTTCATACTTGAGGCTTCAACCAATTTTGGCCAGAACCGGCCGGAAACTGCCCCGAAACCCTAACCTGGAATCATAACTCAAACCTGCAAAACCGGCCTCAAAACCTCAAAAACTTGCTTCAATCTATGCCTAGACACTACCAGGAGGAGGAGGGGATCAAGACTCACCTAAGGGTGTCTCTCGTCACCGCCGGAAACGGCGAGTCCGATCAACGGCACGGTGGCAGTGGCTTCCGGGCTAGGCTGCGCCTTGTACGCCGGTCACCAGCGTCAAAGACCGACACGGTTGGGTAGGTGAGGACGAGACCAATCGAATGGAACTGGTGGCGGCCAAAACGATGGCCGGACGACCGACCTCTACTCTGACGAAACCGCAGCAGCTCTTCCGTCTCGTGACGGCGTCAGACGGAGCGACGGTGAGCAGCAGTGGTCCAGGAATGGAGAGGACACCCGTGCGAACCGAACGGGACCAATGGCGTCTTGAATGGTGGCCGGACGGAGGAGTTCTGTTCCGGTGAAGGTCCGGCTGTGCGTGCGTCTCGGGGAGAGAGGAGAGAGAAACCGGTCTGAAAAATTCTAGGTTTCCAAAAATAAAACCCACCACTTTATATTTATATACTTTCCAAAATCGGAAACTAATTTTCTATGACCGTAACTTTCTCATACGAAGTCCGTTTTACGCGTGCCACGTGTCTACGAACTCGTATCGTCGTGCTCTACAACTTCCGTGAAGGAAGTTTCTCGAAAAACCCAACAACTAAAAAGTCAACTCTATGACCCTTAAAGAAATAAAAAGAACCCTTTCGGGTAATTATGCGTCCGAACACTTCCGCTCTTTCTTCGAACCTCAAAAACACACTAACTTCTAACTCGAAAACTCCCAAATAATATTAGAAACTAATATCAAATTTTCGGGGTATTACACGAGGAATAGTAGCGGGAGACCATGTCGAAATTACCCACTATCAAAAACTAAACCACCATAACATAAATCAGTGCGAATCAAAGTCATGTTCTCCCAAACTGTCCAAAAATGGGACAATTCAAGAATCATTTTGTCAAACAAAGTTGTAACAAAATAATTCTTGAACGGGATTTCTAAGGCTAAACATGTAAGTAGCTAGAATGCAAGAATATAATCATTCTTACATTCATCGTGCAAATAAACACACATATAATCATTTGCATACAGAAATGATTTAGGTGTACAATCAACCTAAATATTCTAATAAATATTACCAAAATTCAACATTTAGTGATATGAAAAAATGTAATATATAAACAAGAAAACCAATAGGTAACCAAAATTCATCATAAAACCAACACATCAAAAATTAGTAACAAAGAATAACAAGAACTGACCGGAATACTTCACCGGAAAACTCATCGGAAAAAATGGTAGAAAAGAGGGAGAAAGAGCATGTACCAAACTACAAACTAGTGGATGAAGATAAACAATGCATTAGAAGAACACGGATGATGATCATGCATCAAATAAGCCAGAGATTTGCGAGATTGATCTGTGCAGATTTTTTTTGATTGTTTGAGATATGTTTTCCTCCAGTTTTTCGATCTGGAAGTGATACAGAGGATATAAAAAAGATTTCACTTAAGCGACGAAATATTTCGTCGCTAAAGTCAAAAAGTTCCGTCGCTTAGGAGAAGGTTATCATGCGACAAACATGTTTGTCGCTCTAAACTCAAAGTTCCGTCGCTTTAGTCTTAATCTAAGACGACGATAGTCAATTCTTCGGTTAGGTGAAGGATATTATGTGACAAACAATTTCGTCGCTTTAAGGTCAAAAGTTTCGTCACTTTAGTGTTAGCCTAAGATGATGAAAAGTCAATTTTTCGGTTAGGTGAAAGATATCACGCGACAAACATTTTTGTGGCTCTAAAGTCAAAAGTTCCGTCGTTTTAGTCTAAATCTAAAGTGACAAAAAGTAAATTTGTCAGTTAGGTTAAGGATATCATGCGACAAAATTTTTCGTCGCTTAAGTGTTAACATTTTCGTCACTACATAAATAATTTGCGACAAAATCTTTGTTGTCGCCTTAGTAGGACCTGTAGCGACGAAGTTTAGGCGACAAAAACATTTCATCGCCCTAGAAAATTGTAGCGACGAAAAATGTATTTTGAGCGACGATATTCGTTTTCGTCGCTTAAGCAATGTTAAAGTACCCGTCGCTTAAGCCTTTTTTCTACTAGTGTTATATCCTCGAGTGTTGTGACTTTTAGATTTCAGGTACAACTGGGAGACTACCAATGTCATTTTAAACGTATGAATAATAAGCCAACTCAAAGTGTTCGATGATAGAAGCCTCACATTGGTTTTTAAAAAAGGGAACATAGATGGGGCCAGTCCTGGATTAGAGGTAGCGAACTGGCCGGCCAGGCCTGACCTGGTTTAAGTGTGCCTAATCGTGCTTCGTGCCGTGCTCGTGCCAGCCCATTGGTCAAAGGGTGTTGCTAAATGTACCCAGCAATTTGCTACGTAGACCCAGCAAACTTTCTACACCCAGCTAAATGATATAATTTCTAATTACACCCAACAACTTTCCAATAATACCCTCACTCTATCAACCCATCAATATCCACAACCATAAAACACATTCGTTATAGAAGAATGGGTAATGCCGCGTTACTGCGGGGTTCTAAAACTCGATTAGCTTCGAGAGTATTAAGGCTGGATATGAGTTTATGTTGAATTGAGTTTTTTCTTTGTGCTTTTTATGCTGTGATCCTAAAGTGTCTGAGATGATCAGGTGGTTTTGGTTGGTTACTTTTAGATTGAACTTAATGTAAAAGATAAAGCATGATGATGATGCAGCAAATTCAATCTAAGAAGAGTAATCTGGCCAATTGTTGTCTAACATTGAGGTAATGAGGTGTTGTTGCCTCCTTATGATTTGAAACAAATCAGCTGAAAAGACTTGGTCTACAATTTCAAACCCGAACACAAGCCCAAGATTTCGTGAGGAAGATTTGTTGCAAAAGGACACGAAATCATCTTCCTTAAAGGCTCTTAATCTAAAATTCATTTGTTGATTCCCCCTTAATGCTTTTTCATCAATAGTATGAATTGATTGAATGCAATGTTTGTTTTTCTGGAATTTTAGGTGAGTTCTGCTGGATTTGATAAAGGGTACTATTGGAAAGTTATATTATTTTGATGGGTGTAAAAGTTGGCTGGGTCTACTAAGACATTTGCTGGGTACATTTAGCAATACCCTTGGTCAAATGGTCGTAACCTCCTAGTAGAATTAAAGATGAAACTCCGACGACAACATAGTAGGAAACTGCTTTATTAGACATTAGAATATGTAATCGTGTTACATAACTAGTTACCTCTCCATTATATCAACGTTGTGAGAAAACAAATAGAGTCGTAATTAGAGTAGTACTCTTTGCTAGTGGGTACTGTTAGGGTACCAACCCTGACTCTCTGGATTTTGATAGAAGAAAATGAAGAACAAGAAAGAAATGCAGAAAAAGAAGTAAATTGTATTAATTTCTGGATAACTCTTACAACCCAGGCTACGTCTCATATAATGGGACGCGCACAAGGTGACCACGCGTCATCACAACAGTGGTTGCTAACACCTCACTACATAAATTGATAACCACACAACTAGCTGACTCAACAACAACAAAATGCAGCGTTTACCAAAAGCACACAGACCTTCCCTTGCAAACCAAGAAACTGTGAACTTAACTTATTTCCTAATAATCCACCCCGCTTCACTAAAACTTGACCTCAAGTTTGGTGCTGCCTAGACTCCATTCCAATCAGCTGCTATCCTTATCAAAATCTGGAAAACGCTTGGTCATCAGAGCTGTATCTTCCCAAGTGGCATCTTCTGTTGAAGCACCTTTCCACTGAACTAACCACTGTGTACCAGCAGCTCCATTCTTCTTATAAATTCTTCTACTCAACACCTTCAAGGGTTGCTACATTGGATTAGTTGGATCCAAAAGAGGGGGTAGCTGGGGAAAGACAGGCACTGCATCACCCAATTTTTTCTTCAACAATGAAACATGGAACACATTATCACTACAAAAAACGGAAATACTATCACAGGCCAAATGCTGTAAGACAAATTCATGTTTCCAGTAGGATTGAATCCGTCTGTTGCAAGTCCGAGTCTGACATTTTGACACTCTCCAGCAAATTCGGGAAAAGAACGGTCAAAGTGCTTCCAAGCCTCCCCGTCTGCGGGGTGTGTGAGATTATCTGGATCTATCATCTCCTCTCCCTGGTGCCTTGCTTGGTGCCATCTCATATGCTTGGCCGTATGTGAAGACATGTACAGACGTTGCAGACGAGAACCCAATGGGAAGTAACGAAGAACCTTCCTACGAATGGGTTTTTTCTGCTTATATGAAGTGGAAGCTTCATACCTTGGCTCATAGCAGTGTAGGCACTCAACTTCATCCTTGTTGTCTTTGTAATACAAGAAGCAGTTATTGACGCAAGCATCTATCTTTTGGTGATCAAGACCGAGGCCAGCCAACATCCTTTTTACCTGATCAAAATTTTCCGGACAACTGTTACCTTTGGGAAGCACTTTCTTCATAAGTGCAATATCCTCATCAAAACATGTCTTAGTCTTTCCCCGCTTGTTTTTTATCTACATGTGTTCCATGACGGTACCCAACACAGTATGCTCACTGCCAGGATACAATGGGGTTTGTACTTCCCATACAAGCCTGTTGTACTTATCATAATCACTGCTGTAGTCAACGTGGGAGACATTAGGGAAGGTGTCAGGGGCGTTGTCATAAACAACATTTTGCTGGTATCCTGAGGCGGCGAACGGGAAGGCATCGTTTAAGAGGTTCATCACAGTAGGGTCCTCGTAACTAGCATTGGAAGATCATGCCTGCTGATTATGTTGTGCTTGAATTTCTGCAAGTGTAGGCATTTGAACTTGATTTTCGCCGTGCCATGTCCATGTGGTATAACTAGGACAAATACCGTTTAGTGCCAAGTGAGAATACATGTCTTCATATGTTACTGATGTCCAATTGAGACATTTGTTGCACGGACATATGTGAATAACTTTGTCTGGAGGACTATGTAGACGCACGAACTCAAGAAAATCAAAAATGCCTCTCATATAAACTGGGGACCCTCTCCCTAATTGCATCCAACTCTTGTCACTATAATAACAGGAAACAAAAATATATAATCAAAAAAATCGTGAATAAAATAAAGCAAGAGAAATATATACACACACACACACACGTTGTTGGGAAAATAAACATTTAACTAAAAAACAAGAATTTTAAAGCCCATTTCAATTAAAAAACTGTTGAGTAACCCATATTAATGTTTTAACGCCTCTTGCAATTAATATTATACCTTTATTGCATTAATTAAATACACGTTCTCTCTGATGTTAAAAAAAAAAAAAAAAAATTACCACGTTCTCCCAGACTCCCACTCTCCACGATCAACCGAACTCTCACCTCTCCCACTCTCTCTATCTCTCTCTAACAGCCGATAACGATCTCTGGTTTAGGGTTCTTCACGATCTCCGTGATTCCATCGGTCAGGCCACGTCGCTCTCTCGTTAAATATCTGTTGACTCCGTCGCTCTACGCATGCAGATAAATCCCAGTTGAGCAGGAAATCGCTCTCTGCCCTAATCTCAGTCGATCGAAGTTGATCTATGGTTCAATCTCGGCGTCGCTGTCACTTTCAATCGCTCATGCTCGGCGTCACTCTCTGGTTGAATATCGGCGTCGATATCTACTTCAATCGCTCTCACTCGACCTCGCTCAGGAAAACCATAAAAACAGGTACATTTTGAATTTTATTGAATTTAGGCTTATTTTGGACTTATCTGATGATATTGAAGCTTCATTCAAGGGATTAAAGGCCATGAATATGAAAACATGAAAATTATAGGGTTTCTCTGGTCATAACTATTACAGATTGACATTAGTTTTATTTAAGATTTTCTTTCAAATATTTACTGTGTATAATTGGCATTACAATGAAAGGGAGATACTGTATTGTTGTTTACTCTTGTCAAGTAGAAGTTTACTGGGGGGCAGTAAACTTCCACTGGGTTTACTAGGGTTCAATGAAGTTGTTTATTAGAGTAAGAATGGGTATCTGTTGTGTATTTATGGCATGATTATGAAAGGGACATAGTGTATTAAAGTTTACTGACCCCTAGTAGAAGGTGTATTAAAGTTTACTGACCTCCAGTAGAAGTTTACTGGGGGGCAGTAAACTTCCACTGGGTTTACTAGAGTTCAATGAAGTTGTTTATTAGGGTAAGAATGGGTATCTGTTGTGTATAATTGGCATGATTGTCAAAGGGAGATACTGTATTGAAGTTTACTAACCCCCAGTAGAAGTTTACTGGGAGGCAGTAGACTTCTACTTGGTTTACTAGGGTTCAATGAAGTTGTTTATTAGGGTAAAAATGGATATCTGTTGTGTATAATTGGCATGATTATGAAAGGGAGATAGTGTATTGAAGTTTACTGACCCCCAGTAGAAGTTTACTAGGGGGCAGTAAACTATTTTTTTTTGCATATGTAGTTTATAAATGCAAGTTTTTACTACTTATATGCAGGATGGGAAGAAGTTCAAGACATTTAGCTCTCACTTCTGATACCGAAGAGGATTCGGTTCAATAATCTGTAGCTTCTATGAGGACAGAACAAAATATAGGAGAAGTTTTACACAAGATAAAGTTGAAGAAAAAGAGAAAAAAGGTCCAAAAGGGTGCCACTGCTGAAGAAGAAGAAGAAGAAGCAGAACTGGTAGAAGAAGAAGATGATGATTACATTGAAGATGAAGAGGGGGAATTAGAAAAATATCTTTTTCAGAAAAGATCAACAGGCAGAAAAAGAAAACAAGCGGATACAGATTCAGGGGAGGAGGAGGAGGAAGAAAAGGGAAGAAAGAAGAAGGAAAAAGGAGGAGAAGGTGACTTGACCAAGATCAAACACATGCAGCAAAAGTGCTCACTAACATCATTTTGTGTGTTAATGAATAGATACAAGGAGAGCATCCCAGAAGAATCATGGGAGTTGATAAACAGCACTTGTTTTCGGGGGATAATTGAAGCATTTAGATTGGGCAAGGTTGAGGAGGATCAAGTGAAGAAGCTTGAATCTAATTTTGAGATCCTAATGAGGCACTACAATAGTGACAATAAAAACTTCATATTTGGGAATAGGGAGATTAAAATTACGGAGCATGATGTTCATTCAATTTTTGGAATAACCAAAGAAGGCTCGGATGTGGATATCACAATAGACCAGAAATACTGCAAGGGCAGTAAGAAGAATTTGGTAGATTCTACTGTCTTTGGAAAGCAAACAAGAAGAACAATCACCAGAAGGGTTATTGATGACACATTAATGGAAGAGCTTAGGAAGATTCATAAAAAGAAGGGGGATCCAAGGAAGATAGCCTCTTTGGTTATAATGTACCTTATGGCAGCTTTATTTTTCAGCAGAAGCGGGAACACATTGAATGGAAACTGATACTCAAGTGTGAAGACCTTGAAGGCATCGACAAATACAACTGGTCACATAAGATATTAGAATTCTTGCACCAAGGACTTCACAAGCACGTAAGGGGGGAGCCAAGAGTTTTGAATGGATGCCTCCTTCTGGTTCTATACTGGTTCCTTGAGAAAACAAAAATAAAGAAGCGGATTATCGGGAAAGAGAAGGAGACTCCCAGATTTATAAGATGGTCAATACAAGAGATCATCAAAGAAAAGGAGTATTTGAGAAGAACTGAATTGCTAGAGGTAATGGTATTTTATTTAGAATTAAATTCAGTTTACCCCCTTGTGATTTGGGGGTGACTTCATGTTAGTCCCTACACTTTTATTTTCATCAGTTTACCCCTTAAACTCTTCAATTTCTGTCTGCCGTGCCCAAATTCTCATATTCCGTTTGAATTGACCTTTAATTATCAGCAGTTAAGGTTCGATTTGGACATATAAGGTCCGATTTGCCCAAATTCTAGATACTGGCCTCACAGTTATGGTTAAAATTATCAGTAGTTAACGTCCGATTTGAACAGAATATAGGACATTTGGTCACGCTTGAGGAAAATTCAAAAGTTTGAGGGGTAAACTGATGAAATTGAAAGTATAGGGATTAACATGAAGTTACTCCCCAAACTTCATGGGGGTAAACTGAATTTAATTCTTTTATTTATATAGCCATTTTAATAAAAAAAAAATATTGCATTGTAGTTTTTGTTTTTTTGAAAAACTAAAGTAAACTTATTTGTGTCGTATAAATGTAAAAACAGGAACTCATAATAGAAGGTCCATGGATGGACGAGGAGGAAACGAGTTCCGGTAATGTTGAGCAGCAGCAAGATGACAATAGAACACCAAGGACAATTGATTGGGTAAGTTTGAATAGTTACTAACACCCAGTAAAACTATTGGCAATGAAAATGGAACTTCAATTGCAAGTTTACTGACCCCCAGTAGAAGTTTACTGGGGGGTAGTAAACTTATACTGGGTTTACTAGGGGGCAAAAAAGTTGTTTATTAGGGTATATTAAGTGTGTAATTGTCATGAAATAGAAAGGGAGATAATGTATTGTTGTTTACTAATGCCCAGTAGAAGTTTACTGGGGGGCAGTAAGTAAACTTATACTGGGTTTACTAGGAGGCAATAAAGTTGTTTATTAGGGTATATTAAGTGTGTAATTGTCATAAAATAGAAAGGGAGATAATGTATTGTTGTTTACTGACCCCCGGTAGAAGTTTACTGGGGGGCAGTAAAGTTGTTTATTTGTATATAATTGTTTAACAGTAACGGTTTCGTTGTTATAACGTGTACAGGAGCTGTCAATGGAAGATATGAAGAAGAAGCTTACAGAACTTGCCAAAGCAAATGAAGAACTGGTGAACAAAAACACTAAATTGCTCGGCAAGTTAAAGAAAACGGACAGGCAAATCATTGAGCTAGAGAAAGAAAGGAGGGCACACAAAAATGAAATCAATGATCTCAAGAAACATTTGCACAAGGGGGCAAAACATGCTCAGAGAAAGTAGACAATATGTGTAACTGAGGAGAAGGAGGAGGAGGATAGGTCAAAGCCGGTTGAAGAGGAAGAATATAAGTGCAGAGAAGAGCAACCAGGAACTGAAGAGGTAAGAGTAGAAATCCGTTTACTGACCCCCAATAAATATTGTGTTTTCTTCATTTTTTTTTAGGATAACTTGTGTGTGTTCTTTTGTGTAGTTTTTTGAACAAGTAGCAGAACCAGTTCCGTTGCGAAAGATATTTCCAGAAGACGATGAACCTGTGACGATCGATGTCAACCTGTCTAAACTAGACAAACTTGTTGATCAAGCTGTGGAAATGGCCGAAAAAAAATGAATGAAAAAACCAGCTTGAAGAATAAAGAACAGCAAGCAGGAGGGCTCAAGAAACATGTCAAGCAGAAGGGCTCAAAACAAACTGTGGAGACTGGTTCGATTGAAAGAAATGTCAACCTGAAAAAACGTGGGGCACAAAAGAGGATAGAAGAAGAATGGGAGTATGACACCCCTAAAGGGCTAAAGCCAGCAAAAAGAACAAAGAAGGTGGAGCATAAAGTCCAAAATCGTATTGTTATTGATGGAGTGAACTGCAACACTGATACATGGAAGCTCTTGGATGAAAAGGTGGTGAATCACTATAAGAACTGGTTTGATTTGAACAAGGATGAGAATGATGAGTAAGTTTATTCTTCCCTAGTGTGTATATATATATATATATATATATATATAACATTACAATTATTTCCTTGGTTTGACTTGCTTATGACTTATTTGTGTCTGCACAGTTTCCGGTATTGGGAGTGTTGTAATGGTATCATTGACAATACCAAAGATGAATTGAAGAGAATAATTCAAGAATGAGAGATTACATCTAATGTGAGAAAAAATTATTGGTCTTACTAACCGCAATAAAGTTGATGTTTGAGTAACCTAAGATGTATTCTTTGTTATAATTATTTGTGACTTATATATGTTGTACATGCAGACCATCAGGGTGTACCTCGCAATGTTGAAGGAGGAAATGGAAAAGAAGAAGGTCTCAGTCGGATTCCTAGACATAGAGGCAGCGGTAAGTGGTCTAACCTGAAATAGCAGCGTGCTGCAACACCGCGGTCTCCTCCATTACTTTTTTTCAGTTAACACAATCTTACTACTTGCTTTTATAAATACAGCGCACGGCGGTGGTACATGAAAAAAACTGAAGGAGTTCCTAGCTGGAGGAGGAAAACAGGGGGAATTCAAATGTAATGAATTGGATATAGAGCTTTCCATTATTAATCCTCTATGGTCCATCTTCAGTAAGGACCTGGTTTTCATTCCGGTACATCACGGGGTCAGCCACCACTATACCTTGGTCCTGATTGACAACGAAGCTCGATGCTTCTATCACCTGAACTCAATGCTGCCGCCAAGGAAAGATTACTCTGCAGACACCAACAACCACTTTTAGAATGCAATGGCAATGGTGAGTTGTAACTGATTTATTAGGGTAAGAAGTTTACTAGGGGGCAGTAAACTTCTTACCCTGTTTTTTGTTTGTTGCTTGTTCTCTTAGTTTGTTTGAGTTGTAATTTACTTGTGTGTTGGAACCAACAGGTGAATCACATTATGGTGTTCATCAAACGCGTATATGATTCCACCAAATACCCTCTCAGCCAAGGCTTGGACCCTGAGGAATGGAGGGAAAACTATGACAAGCAGGACAGCCAAGGAATAGTGGTTGACGGTTACTTGATGATAAGTGCTGAAGAGAGAAGAACAAGAAGATGGATGCTGGACCAAAACGTTTATCAAGCAAGATACAAGCTGAAGGATATCTTATCCTGCCTGCAGCAAAAGAAAACATCGTAAGTATCTTTAAACTTCCTTTAAAGAGTTTTATTGGGGTCATCGTAAGTATCTTTAAATTACTTGTCTGTTTTATTAGGGTGAAAAATTTAGTAACATTGTTTCTTAATACATTGCAGGTTAGATTGTGGACCATTTTTGCTCCACTTTATAGAGAGCCTATGTCATAGGAAAAAACCGACAAAAGATGGTGGTAATGAAATGAGGAAGAAGATCCTGCTAAAGTTCATGGACATCAATATAACAAAAAGATTAGAGTCACTTTAGATATAGGATCTTCAAAATGTGAAAATATGTAGTATTTTGGTAGTGTTGCAAAAACATATGAATGATCTTGAATTTCAGTAAAGGAATTCTTTTAGTAATTTTGGTCTATTCCTTTGATCTTTCTATCAGTTTCATTTATCTTTGGTTGTCAGTTTCAGTTTTTTTCTGTTACAGGATAGTTATTGGGGGTCAGTAAACTTTGGTTGCTCTATTCAAAAAAATTACTGACCCCCAATAATGTTCCATACTTGAGAGTTTACTACCCCATTATTTCATTAGAGGATGGTTGAAAGGAATCTAAGTAATAACAATCATCCAGAAACTTTGGTTGCTCTGGTCAGGAAAATTACTGACCCCCAATAATTTTTCACACTTCGAACATATGAGCATAACAAAAACTGGAAGCATTCCAGATAAAAGAAAAGACCTGGAAAAGAGTAAAACAAACATCCAAGTATCAAACTAGAAGAAAATAAAGGAAGGCGGATGTGTTGTATCAAGAAATACAGAAAATTACTGACCCCCAATAATTTTCCATACTTTACATATATATGAGCGTAATTTTCCAATCATTTTCCATACTTGAGAGTTTAATTACTACCCCAATAATATTCTTCACCTTATACCTCCGGTTAGGGCCCTAATCCCGTTTGAGAGCATATGACATTGTGATTTCGTTTGTTGTTGGGGCGTTTCGAATTCGCATATGTGAGAAAATTTCAGCAGCATCTCCCTACAGTTCCCCAAGTGCACAAATATCTATACCTAGAATGCACTCAAGGAACAATAATTAAAGGAAGATCTTGTCGAAATATATATACACACAACCGAAAACGAAACGCACCAACAACAAACGGAATCTCAATGTCATATGCTCCCAAACTGTCCAAATATGGGACAATTCGAAAACCATTTTGTTAGACACAGTCGTAACATAATGGTTCTCGAACGGGATTTCTAAGGGTAACAATATATATTAATGAATGTATAAGAATATATAATTCTTAATTACATGATTCATCATTTTATTTTTAATCATATGATGATAATAATACACAAATCGATTTGAATAATAATCATTAATCATACATACAAAAGCTAAAGATATTTATATATATATATATATATCTTTAAAAATTATACACACAAAAGTTAGATATATATATACAAACATAATACTATATAGTTTTCATGCATATATAATATTATAAGTACGTACAAACATATTATACACACATATCCAGTAATTATATTCAGCATACAAGTAAGCAACAATCCAACAAAATTGGACCGGCAAGTCGCCGAAAGTTCGCAGGAAAATATGCCTAAAAGAAGAAAATAGATAAATTAATTAAAGTAGTTACATATATATATATACCAATTAGTTAAGAGATCGAGATCGAGGCGCGCAGCTCTTAAAGATCGATCAACTTCATGAAGAAAAGCTTCCAAAACTAGATTTGGATCGGATGAATATTCCGATGAGGGGGAGGGGAGCTAGACCATGCCTTTCTTCTGCGTTCTTTTCTAGGCGAAAGGTGTATAAATGGATGATGTGTAAACTTAGCCGACGGAATATTACGTCGCCTAAGAAAAAAGGCTTCGGAAAAAATATTCGTTCTGCTTTGTGTCAGGCAATAATTCAAAATCTTAGGCGACGGAATAGTTGATCGCCGAAGAAAAGAATATTCGTCTCCCAAGTCGATCTTAACCGACGGAAACGTCTTCGTCGCCCAAGAAAATTTCGGACGACGGAACATTATTCGTCATCTAAGATAGATATACCGACGGAACAATATTCGTCGCCCTAGAAAACGTTAGACGACGGACTATTTCGACAGTCCATTTCCGTCGCTTAAGAAGATCTACGCCGACGAAATCATACCGACAGAAGGTATTCGTCGCCTAGGGTTTACTACGCCGACGAAACCTGGACGACGAATGGTGTTTCGTCGTTTACAAAATCCTAGTCGACGGATGACGTGTACGGTTATTTTCCGTCGCCTAAGATACCTTAGACGACGGATGTTGTGTCCTAGACGACAGTTCCTCTTCCGTCGGTGAGGAGTCACTTAGCCGACGGAATTAATAGAATTCCATCGGCTAAGTTGATATTTCATGTAGTGATCCACTAATAGCTCAGATTTCCCAAGAGACTGATTAATATAATTAATTTTAGTCTTATTATCATTCAAAGAGGGCTTTGTAAAGTGCCACCAAAGAGTGCTTTGTAAAGTGCCACTAAATGTTAGGGCATGCGTCAAATGTGCCGAAAATGGTTATCATAGCCACAACCATAGCCATATCAGAACCCATATTAGAAGGAGCAAATGCGTCCATTCGTATCGTGCTCTTAGTAGAACAATTTGGCAAACCGATCAACCAATGCTTGCCAAAACTCAAGCGGATCTTTCACCGTTAGATAATTGTCTTTCAGACTCTTTGTCAAGGCCACATCGATCATCATAGATCAAATTATGTTGTTTAAAACTTCATGTTCATAAAAAAGAAGTATCAATATCGAAACTTCAAATTCGAATCTTGTGAAAAATGGATCACATATACAGGCACAAAACTTCAGATTTATGCAAACAATTAGAATTGCAAGTCTAATGTAATATTTGAACTTCAGGCTCATAATCTCAAAAATTTCAGGTTCGAGTATTATTAGTAAAACTTCTAGCTCACTAATATAAGCAATAGTAAACATAGAATTGAGCAATATAAACAAAGTATATATGTAGGCAAGATATAATCAAAATAGAAGTGAGCTTATAGATCGTAAGTATGAACAATAAACAACAGAAGTTGCACCAATATGTCATAGATCATCATGGAGTTCATGTAACGAAATGAGTGATAACGTATTATAAACTAGGGAAAAATGCCCATTTACACAAAAACAGGAAAAACAAACCCCATTTCAAAATGAAAAAAGAATTCACAAGCCCATTCCAATTATTCTTAATCTAAAGACACTGATACCCTTCATACAATTTCAAGTTTCAACCACTCCTCTCTTATCTCTGTCCATCTGAGTTTCTCTCTCCTCTCTCTAACCCAGCTCCTCCTCCCCTCCCCTTCCGATCATGAGCACCACCGCCACCGCTCTGCACTCGCCGTCTCTCATGGCCGCCCTTTTCCTCACCTCGATTTTCCTCTCTCTCATCACTCTCACGGTCTCTCTCTCTCTCTCTCTCTCTCTCTCTCTCTCTCTCTCTCTCTCTCTCTCTCTCTCTCTCTCTCTCTCTCTCTCTCTTTCTCTCTTCTCTCCNCTTNTCTCCTCTNTCTCCTCNCTTNTCTCCTNTCTCTCCNCTTCNCTCTTNTCCNCTCTCTTNTCCNCTTNTCCTNTCCTCNCTCTTNTCTCTCTCCNCTCTTNTACCNCTCTTNTCCNCTTNTTCCNCTTNTCTCCTCTCTCTCTCTCTCTCTCTCTCTCTCTCTCTCTCTCTCTCTCTCTCTCTCTCTCTCTCTCTCTCTCTCTCTCTCTCTCTCTCTCTCTCTCTCTCTATGGCCAAGCCAACTGAAAATTCGACGTCGTCCTCTTGCACCGACGAGATAGTTCGGTTCTCGCCGTGCCTCTCCTATGTGGTGTTGTCGCTGAACAACCTCTTCGACTCACCGGCATCTAAGTGTTGCGACCCGTTCTTGTTGGCAGAGGAGTCTGGCAGTGTCGTTTGCCGCTACTACCTAGTTTAGATCCTCCGATAGTCAGCTTTCCAGTGACCGTCGCTTGTGTTCTCTCACTCAGTTAGCACGTGAGCCCGTAGTGCTTTTTGATCTTTGTTTGTTAATTTTTTTTTTTCCTGAAAGGATGTGAATCGTTTATGAAAAGCGGAGTCGAAAAGGGAAGGGAAGAGAGGTTGGAGAGAAGGGCAAGGAATGAAGCGGTCGACGACAAAGACTTGTTTTGGTGTTTGACGGTGAGGGTGGGGAGCAAGGCAGTGGTTTTGACGACGGAAGCTACGGAACCAAATTACTAGGCATAATAAGTTAAAATAAGTTGATTATTGGGGGTCAGTAACTGATTATTAGAGTCAGTAACCGTTTATTCGGGGTCAGTAACCAAGTTATTAGGGTCAGTAACCCGATTATTGGGGGTCAATAACTGATTATTGTGGGTCAATAACCAAGCTATTGAGGTTAGTAACCAAGTTATTGAGATCAGTAACTCGATTATTGGGGGTCAATAACTGATTATTGGGTGTCAATAACCAAATTATTGGGGTCAGTACCCGATTATTGGGGATCAATAACTGATTTTTGGGGGTCAGTAACCAAGTTATTGAGGTCAGTACTCGATTATTGGGGGTCAGTAACCAAGTTATAGGGGGTTAGTAACCGAGTCACCGGTGATCGGAATCCGGTGATCGGGGAAATCCGGCAACCGGTGACCGGAGTCCGACGGCCGGTGACTGGAGTCCGACAGCTGGTGACTGGAGTCCAGTGAGATTTTGGCCAAGTATTCTCTCTCTATGCATGTTTAAGGGGTGAGGGTAAAATAGTCTTTAAATAATATAGTTTGTTAAGAGTTTAATAAAGATTTGTGCATTTAGGCATAAAAAATGTTACCTTATATTGGAATGGGCTCATGAAAAAGATTGTTATTGGAATGGGGAATGAGAGGTTTAAATTATTATTAAATGGGCATTTTCCCTATAAACTAAAAATAAGATAGAGAGAAAAGAGAGAACATAATAAAGAAGGAGGAAGAAGTGTCATTTTCATTCTCATTAGACTCATTATTATATAGGAGTATGGTTTACATCATAAAGACATAACTAAAGAATATTTACAAGGACATCCACATATATTATAATATTTACAACACATAGCCGTTAATGTATTGTATCTTTGTTTATAACCTATCTTTTGTGCATGTACTTTTGTACAACTTTTTAGTTTTACATAAATCGCTATTTCGTAACTGTTTAATCTCATATCATATCTACATGTATTTACTTTTACTTTTACATAAATAGCTATTTCAGGTGCGGGATTGGTTCCCTCTGGATATAGACAGACTCCATGCTTGTTCTGCACTACTTTAGAAACCCATCTACTGTGTCATGGCGGCTTCATGCTAAATGGATTAATTGTATGAGGTCTATCAGTCACTTGCAACTTCTATCTCATATCTACAGGGAAGGAAATCGAGTAGCTGTCAAGCTTGCTAATTATGGTGCAATGCATGATGGTTATAGCTAGTGGGATTTACTCCCTAATTTTCTATCGAGGCCTTTTGCATATGACCTATCAGCCTGGAATGATTATTGGTTTCACTAGTTTCCATATTAAATTTGTTTTATTTTTATTACTTTATGTATGTCTTTGTTTATGTTTGATCTTCATATTTGTATTTTTTATTTTTTTGAAGTCTTTGTAATTTCTTTATATTTTGGAATGGTTCTGGCCTAGTCCCCCATTCTTTATGTATTCATATTCTTTCACTACTAAAAGATCTGATAAGGGACAGGCGGTGGGTTCCCGATTGTGCAGTCCCCTTCAAGGTTGAATGAGTGCTCTATCACCCATCAGACTGCTGCAGAAGAGCTAATATCGTCTAGTCCTTATCAGACTATTAAAAAATCATTTCATTATGATTTTAGTCTATGTAAAAATTAATCTTTGATGCATATTTGATGAACATATTTACACTACTGATTGTTTTGGAATAAATAATTGATTCTCTTTTGCAATTGAGATATATATTTTTTTTGTAAAG
>NC_020494.1:15824372-15846795 GCF_000184155.1 Fragaria vesca subsp. vesca | reverse complement strand
CTTCTCTCTACTCTACTCTCTCTCTCTCTCTCTCTCTCTCTCTCTCTCTCTCTCTCTCTCTCTCTCTCTCTCTCTCTCTCTCATGAAATCTCACCCTCATCCAACAACGGTCTAACGCTAGGGGCGGGTGTAGGTGTCTAGATTTGTTAAAGCCGTATGACTTTGTTGCCGGATGAAATATATGTCAGCAACCAAATTTGAGAGGTAATTGGCCAGAGGTTCTTAACAACTTTTGATCAACGTGGCTTTTCATATCAGGTTAGAGGTATGGCATCATGGACTCGAAGAGCAAATCTGGTTTCATCTTCCTGATTCCATCTTCGTCCTTGTTTATTCATAGGAGGAGTTTTTGGTTTGGTACAGATGTTGTTTGGTCTCTAAGTCTGTGGCAACGATGGAGTTTCTTCTCCCCGTGGTGTACTTGTGGCTACGCGGAACAAGGCGGTGGCGTCTCACGGCGGCGACGACGTCTCACGAAGGCAACTTCATCTCACGACGGCTACGATGTTCTTCTTCCATATCCTTCCTGCAACTGTGAAGGAAAGTTGGGCTAGGTCAAATGTTTTGGGTTTAGATTTAATTTCTTTTCGGGCTTTGGGTTACTTTTTTAGTTTATAGTTTTCTATTACAATAAGTTCCTTTCATTAGGAGTCTAAACACTTTTTGTGTCTAAGCACTTTTTTGTGCTTCATGGCGTCTTGGCATTATGAGTCTATTTTTCTTTTAGTCTTTTTCTAGTTTTCTAGGTGGGATTTTAGCCTATAATCTATTTTCTATTAGATTGTAGTGTAAATGAGAATACGACCCTCATACGAATCTTATGATCTTGTTTGTCCTCTGTACGTATAGCAATTGATCGATTTGTATTGTACTCTCTCCTTAAATACTAATAACAAAATTGTATTTGAGTTAAAAAAAAAAATGAGATATTTATTTTGAATAAATATCACATTGAATAGGGAAAATTATTCAAATGCAACAAAGCAGGTAGTCCTTTCCCATACAATTGCGTTAGGTTAATGGTATCAATAGTCGCTCGTACATTCACATTCACTGATCGAGTTGCACAACACGAACACAGCGGCTAGCAAGGCTGATTCGTGTCAAGTTCTTGTATCCAAGGCAAAGGGAACCAAGTAGCCGAGATTGATCCTTCTTCGGCCCAAAGTCGATTGATAGAAGTCAGATAGGCGCAAGGCCAACAACTACTAAAGAACCTCGCTAGGCATTTTCGCTGCTCATTGGCACACTAGCGCACAATTCATCAAGTCGAAAGGACACGTAAAAGCCAAAGAAGCCCTTAATCCAGTCACACGTGGCCATGACGATTTTTGAGTGAACGTTACTACTACGTACATTAATTCAAAGAAAAATTAGCAAGGTCATTTGTTTTTTTATTTTATTATTTGTTTTTTTTAGTAGAGCAAGGTCATTTGTTACTAATCCCTATCCTATATATTGGACCTAATGTACTGTTTGCACACTATTCAAAAATACAAGATGTAGTCTTTAGAAAATTCTACAATGTGTTAATGCATGTTAATGATGTGATGCATCAACTCATCAACTTTGTAAATTGAGTCCTCAAACTAGTAACATTAGTCCTCGTAGTTGTAATATGAGTCCTTAAAGTTGTAAAATATTTTTTTGTGTTTTCTTTACATTTTTTGCACTATCAATTCAATAAGCCTTGATTTCTATCACCTACAAAACCCAACCAAGAATATAAACTTAGTTTTAGAGTTTCAAAGCACATTCGAATGATCGAATGATCAAACCAAAAAAATAAAATGAACAATGTTTCTATTGTAGGAGCAGCTGAAATAATTGGAATACAAAAGACCTCATGATATCGAAAACATTGGAATACAAAAGGACAACATTTCTGTAACTTACGACATCCCATTTATCCACTCCTATCAAAATAAGACATCCCATTTACAGTATCTATATTTGAAAACTGTACAGATGTTTCAATTTGAAGGCCAATTAAAGAATTTCTTAACACAATTATATCATAGAACTGAAGAGAATATTGCTTGATCTCATAAAACTGATCGAATAGCACATAATCATCCCATTTTTTTAGGGAGCTGAAAAATACACTCCCTAAATTACAATCCTCACTCCCTTTCAATTTTTTATTAATATCTTCTCTCCACTCATTTTTAACTTTCTGAAATGCCCCTGGTTATTTATTTTTCCCTTTTATCTTCTCTCTCTCCCAGCTCCCTCCCCTTTTTCTTATCAAATTCACGTCTTCTTCTCACTCTTTCAATCGCTCTCCTCCACCGATACTCGCTCTTAGTCCGTGGTAGCACTCACAAATATCGATTTCATGATCCATCAAAAGTGCTACCGGTAGGATACGGTTAAGGCCAGCCCAGAAGTATTGATGTAAGTTTGTTGCCGAACTCATAACGTGATACTATATCAAAGTCCCCTCTAAAGGTTCAATTTTGATTGAATATTTCTACGTTTCTGCCAAGAAATTTGGTTTATATATCTTAAATTGTTATGGGCTTTGGTCAATTTAGCTTGGATTCAATGATTTTGAGAAGTAGTGTTCAACATGGATAGGTTTTGCGAAACACAAAGTCGCCTTCATCCCAGAAGAACAAGACGGTGATAAAGATACCATCTTTTCAAGAAGTTATAGAGAGCTCGTAGTCAAAATCAACCCCACCTTCTCTGTTTGCTCCCTCCAAAACCTTTTCTCAAGCTTTCGCCTTTGTCAAATCCCTGAGTTTTACTCTCCCCCAAAACCCTCTGAAACCTCCAACTCAAGGTACCCTTTTGCCAATTTCAATCCTTTTATTATTTCTCTCATTTGCTTTTGGATGTGGGCTATTGTTTGTTTTTTGGCGGGCAATGTTTTATGGGGAAGTAATTGGGATTTTATATGAACTTAGCAAGAAATAATAGCTTATGCTAATTGAACTATTTGGCATTGTTGAAGGTTTGTGTTTCTCTATTTTTGATGTGATTTTGGGAATCCCTTCTACTTTTTTGAGGTTTTAATTTTGCAATATTAATTCTGATACCGTTGTTGTTGCAGCTTACTAGCACAGGACATAATCATACTTCTCTTAGCAATGGAAGAAGAGCCTTTGAATGATGCCGAGTTACAAAAGGTAGCCTCAGACAATATGGAAGAAGAGTTGCAGTTTGATCATTCATTGAATGACATTGAAGGTCTCCCTGTTGGTGGTAAGTTTTCTTTTATTGCTTGTATTTATTTAGTTTTTGTTTTTTTTTTTTTGCAATGCATTGTCTAATACCACTGTCTACTATTATATGGATTTACTTGCTTCTATAAATCATGTATGTATTGTGTATTGTTCTTCCTGCTTTTAGTTATGTGCCTGTTTTTGGTTATTATTATTTATTTCTAACTTACTAGAAGAAATAAGTAGTGGCTTAACTAGTTTGAGAGGATTAGAGGGTAAAAACCATAATTTAACCTAGTTAATTTTTAAGGAACAGTTAGTAGTTAGCTAGTGCCCTAACTATAATTCTGGTTATTTATGATTTAGGTAATGAAGAAATCTTTGATGTTTCTGATGGATTTCTCTCACTATCAACAAAAGTTTATGATAATCGAGATGACCTTGTTAGCGATGTTCGTAAGACTGGGTTGTCGCAAGGGTATGTCGTGGTAATCAAAAGATCGAAACCCAATAGAAATATTGTTATGGGTTGTGATAGAGGGGGCTGTTATAGAACTAGAATTGCGGTTGAGAACAAGAAAAGAAATTCATCTTCTCGTCTGATAAATTGTCCATTTAAAATTCTGGGTAGAAAGAAAGGTGAAGGGGTGTGGAAGGTGGAGATGATTACATTGTTACATAACCATAAGCCTTCCACTGACATGGCTGGACATCCATATTGTCGTCGATTTTCCAAAGAGGAAGCCTTACAAGTTAAGCAAATGAATAGGGCTGGCGTTAAACCACGTCAAATCCTCTCTTCTCTTCGACAAAATAACCCTGATCTTCTAGCTGTTTCCAGAAATGTATATAGCATGACAGCTCAGTTTAGGAGGGAGAACTTAGGTGGGCGTTCAGTTATTCAAGCATTATTGGATGAGCTTGGCGGGGCTGGTTTTTATCATAATGTCAAGTATGATCACCATGGTCATTTAACTCATCTATTCTTCGCTCATCCTACTTCTATTGAGCTGACTAAGAGCTACCCTAATGTCTTTGTGATGGATTGTACTTATAAGACAAATAAGTACAAGATGCCATTACTTGAGATTGTAGGAGTGTCAAGCTTCAACACATCATTTTATTCATGCTTTGTTTTCATGCAAAAAGAGGAACAAGAGGATTATGAGTGGGCTCTTCAGATGTTCAGTAAGCTGTTGGGTTTTGGTGATCATCCATTTGCCATTATTACTGATAGGGAGTTAGCACTAATGAAAGCCATAGAAGTTATGTTCCCGATGACTTTTAATCTTTTGTGCTTATGGCATATTGAGAAAAATATTGTTGCACATTGTAAGGGTCAGTTCAAGGAAGAAGATGATTGGATTGCTTTTATGTCTTCTTGGGTTTCCTTATTGAAATCTTGGAATGTGTTATTGTTTAATGAAGTTTGGAATCATTTCCAAATTGAATACAAAGATTATGCTAAAGTTCTGACTTATATTGAAAATACTTGGCTGTCTTGGAAAGAAAAGTTTATATTTGCATGGACGGGGCAGATTACCCATTTTGGTAATAGTGTTACTTCTAGGGTAGAAGGTGCACATGCAACTATTAAGAGATATCTTCAAGTTTCAACGGGTGGTCTCCGTGAAGTGAATGAAAATATTTGTCTTGCTATTGAAAACCAGTTTCAAGAAATTAAGACTCAACTTGCAAGTGAAAAGATTCGTGTTCCTCAAAAGCTTTGCATCCCTTTCTTTAGAGAGACAGTGAATAAGGTATCTTTTTATGCTTTGTACGAGCTACACAAACAATATTTGCTGGCAAATAGCAAAGACTATTCATCTGAATGTAAGGGCCAATTTTTCAAAACGATGGGTCTTCCTTGTGTGCACATGATTAGGGAGATGAATATTGAAGTGTGTTCTCTAAATCAGATTCATACGCAATGGAGGATTGACACAAGATCTTTCACTAATGATCAGCATGCAAGCTTGGATCATGAAGATCCTCTCACTAGTCTCCTGTCTGAGATCAAAGAGAAATATGAAAAGCTGCCTCTTATGCATAAAGAGAATACCATAAGGCAAATCTCTCATATTCTTGGTGCATCTTCTCCCTTACTTTTTGAACCAACTATTCAGCCTCATAAAGGTCGTCCAGTGGGATCAACTAATAGAAAGGAAACTAGTTCTACAAAGAGGGAACCCTCATACTTTGAGGTAGTGGAGAAGACACCTCGGAAATGTAGAGGTTGTGGTAATCCTAATCATTACCGTAACAAGTGTCCATCAATCAACAAGTTTACTGCACCAAAGTGAGGACCAATGTTTAGTTTTTCAACTAGCAATTTTGGATCTAATGCATATGTAAGTTTCTGCTCTGAATTTATATTATGATGTTTTTATTGTTGGGTTTCAATTTTGTATTTTGAATTCTGATCAGTTCTAGATATATTGAACGACGTTTTGTTCTTTTTCTCTTAGCAATGGAAGAAGAGCCTATGGATGCCCAGTTGCAAATATGCTAAACTTTATGTTATGTTATTCTTTGCAGCTCCATGTCTTTGCTTATGCTATTTGGGAGTTATGTTACGATTGTTTCATTATCTCAAGAATATCTTGTCAAGTTGCTGGACTGTTAGAATGTCCTTTTTTTAGTGTGTTCATTCCACATCAGGTATTCATATTTTTTTCTATTGAGTACTCTAAACTCAAAATGTCTGTTGTATTACGCTCAATGTACCTAACTCAAGTTTTGTTGTGGTTTTTGCAGACTATTTGACTATAGGAGGCTTATTGCAACATTTTCTTTTGGATGAAGGCAACTTGACTAATTGACTTAGAACATTTTTTAGAATTTGATAATGAAGACATGACTATTTATGTGTAACATCGTATTAGAATTTTATGAATGGATTCTTGAGGTTAACGGAAATAGTTTTCTTGTTTCCTTTGTGTGAATTGAATTTTCTGTTGAAGAGTTGTACTAATCTTTATTTTGATGGTCTGTGTTTTGAAATAACAGACATGTTATATATGTTTGGAGGGAAAGTTCTCCAAAAAAAAAGTTACCCTTCATTATGAATGATATCCAGGAAGATCATCAAAATGAGCCACACTAAATTTCATAAATAGAAAGAAAAAGAAATAAAGATGAAAAGAAATAAATCTAGATACCCAGGAAACGGCTGAAAGAGTGAGAAGATGATCTGTGGGGAAAAAGAAAGAGTGAGAAGAAGATAAGAAGACGTGAATTTGATAAGAAAAAGGGGAGGGAGCTAGAAGAGAGAGAAGATAAAAGAGAAATAAATAACCAGGGGTATTTCAGGAAGTTAAAAGTGAGTGGAGAGAAGATATTAATAAAAAATTAAAAGGGCGTGGGGATTGTAATTTGGGGAGTGTATTTTTCAGCTCCCTTTTTTTATACATCCGTCATTATCTCTTTAAAAAGAATATATATGAATGAGAGGGATACACTGTCTGTAGCATGCTTGATTGTTATCTGCTATGTCAGTATATATGCATTATAGATGAGCATCGCCACATCCACCGACCGAACTCCAATCTCTGGCTATTCACTTCCATGCACTCCAACACGTTCCCACCTGAGCTGTCCTCTCTTCCCACAAAAAGCACATACTGACCCCGATTGCATGCTTCATAGTCTTCAGAATATGAGCCCCCCACAGTATCATTTCGTCCTTATTTCTCTGCTTCACGTGAAGATGATCAAGTAGGACGTAGTGTGTCGGTCCTGAGGAATTTAAGGCCCGGTGCAAAGAAAAAAAGTTGTGCCCCTTGTATCAAAATTTTTATTTAAAAATACCGATTTTTTTTTACTTTCAAACCCATTAATTATCTAAAAATTCTACCAAATCCTTAATCAAGGTAAAACCCGGGTTTTGGCTGCTATACATATGTGTATACATACACTAAGCCGTGAAACATCTGATTATTTAATAATTTAAAATTCAAGATGATCGTACGGTTCACAACTTGATGTATGTTATATACATATGTACAGTAGAAAAGTCCATACAACCCAGTATTTTAATGATAAAAACCAAATATAATCCTTACCAAATTTGCATTAACAGCTTAATATGGACTAAGCAATACAATCATGACCACAATTTTGAGAACCAAAAATCAATACCCAACTCACCATGTGATCTACTAATCGATTAACACATTTTCTCAAATTGATCTCTGCACCCAAGAGATGAACACGGCAGCAAATCTGATCTATCCCATGCGTCTCATTCATCATCTTTCGAACGCCATTTCTGCCAAGCCCAGATAGCTGCTCTCTACCATGTAGACCCATCGACGGCTAGAGTCGCCGGAAAACGCAGAAGACCGTCAGGATTCCTTGACGTCGATCTCCTCCTGGGTCTAATGCATGTGCGAAACTGCGAATTGAGGGTATATGGAGGTTAATGACGAAGAGAGGATTCGACAAAGACCGGTCAGGTTGCCTAGCGACGCCAGACGGCGGAGATTGGCGGAGGAAGGCTTTGGAGCTAAGAGAGAGCTCGGTCGGCGGTCAGGGAAGGGGTCTAACCAACACCTTTAGTTATATATCCAAAATTGAGATAGGAATTTAGAAGCCTAAATTAACTAATGACGACGGTGATCAAAGTGTTTTGAAATCCTCTTGTGCCTTTTTTGGTTCTGGCCTAGTGCGGGCGCACTGGCTGCACTGCGCAAGGGCCGGCCCTGCCGACCCCGATTGCATGCTTCACAGTCTTCAGAATATGAGCCCCCCACAGTATCATTTCATCCTTATTTCTCTGCTTCACGTGAAGATGATCAAGTAGGACGTAGTGTGCTTCAATTTTAATCGGTCGCATATGGAGGACACTAGTGACCTTGCATTTACTGTCATAGACAAATGTACATTGCATGCAAAGCCTTGGCTTCGTATTAATACCTCACCAGTCTCTATGCTTCTCCAGACTCATCAAAGCAGTAACCATGGCGATACTCAAAGTTCTCTTCCTCTCAACTCTTCTCCTCGCCTCTATCACCTTTACTCTTGCTCAACATCATGAGGATCCTTCCCAGCAGTTGGAGCAATGGCAGCGGTGCTGCCAGATGGAGATGCCGCGCGGCGTTCAACAGCAGCAGTGCCAGCAAGAATGTAGAGAGCAGACTGGAGGCCGTGCCATAACCCCGTTTTCCAGAGATCCTGAGCAGAAGTTTGAGCAGTGCATGGAGAGGTGTCAATCAATGCAACACGGCCAGCAGCAGCAGTGCCGCCAACAATGCGGCCAACAGATGAGCCAGCACGAGCGGCAACAAATGTGCCAGCAGCGTTGTCAAAGGCAGCAACACGGTGGGGATTGGCAACAGCAGCAACAATGCCAAAGAAGGTGATAATAATTTAGAGCTCTCATAGTTCAATGATGCTAAATGTAGTCTATTTTACAAGCACATTAGATTACCATATATATTATTCTAAAATTATACCTATTCCCAACACAAGGTGCGAGAGCCAATTTGAGCTGCAAGTAGAAGAACAAGTCATTAACCCATCAAGAGAAACGGAACAGCAATTTGAGGAGTGCCAAATGAGCTGCCAATCTAGACAACAGGGCCGCCAGCAATGTACCCAGCAATGTGCTCGACAAACTTGCCAGCAGCATTGTCAGAGGCAGCAAATGGGTGATCGACGTCAACAGCAACAGTGCCAAGAAAGGTGATACTGAATTATTTTTTTGGCTCTCATTAGATTGAGTATATATAAGTTATAAGCTGAATGAATTATACCGTTGTTCAAATATTTAACATAAGATCTTAGAAAACAATGAATTTATCCACATTTCAATTGCCACTATTCTAAAACTGAACCATTCTATTCTATACAAGGTGTGAGAGACAATTCCAACAGCGAGGAGAAAAACTAGACATTAACCCATCAAGAGATCCAGAGCAAAAGCTTGAGCAATGCCAACAAAGTTGCCGAATGATGCAACAAGGCCAACAACAACAGCAGTGTCGTCGACAATGTGCACAGCAATTGAGCCAGCAAGAGCGTCAATAAATCTGCCATCAACGTTGTCAGATGCAAGATAGCAATGACAAACAGTGCCAAAAAAGGTGATTCAAATGACTTGTCAATATAATGATATATCACTTCCTACAAAATTTAGCATCATAACATTGTTCTCATATTTGTCTATTTATGTTCATTGATGTTCTTGTGTAAGATTTATTCACTGATTCGAAAATTTAATCTCCAAAAACAGGTGCATGCAACAGCTCGAGCAAGGAGAAATAGAAATAGAGATTAACCCAACAAGAGATCCTGAACAAAAGCTTGAGCAATGCCAACAGAGTTGCCGAATGATGCAACAAAGCCAACAACAACAACAGTGTCGTCGACAATGTGCGCAGCAATTGAGCCAGCAAGAGCGTCAACAAATCTGCCATCAACGTTGTCAAATGCAAGATAGCAACGACCAACAATGCCAAAGAAGGTAATTCCAATGACTTGTCAATAAAATGATATATCACTTCCTACAAAACTTGGCATGATAACATTATTCTCAAATGTCTATCTATGTTCATTTATGTTCTTGTGTATGATTTATTCACTCATTCTAAAATTTAACCTCCAAACACAGGTGCATGCAGCAGCTCGAGCAAGGAGAAATAGAAATAGAGATTAACCCATCAAGAGATCCTGAACAAAAGCTTGAGCAATGCCAACAAGGTTGCCGAATGATGCAACAAGGCCAACAACAACAGCAGTGTCGTCGACAATGTGCACAACAATTGAGCCAGCGAGAACGTCAACAAATCTGCCATCAACGTTGTCAGATGCAAGATAGCAATGATAAACAATGCCAAAAAAGGTGATTCAAATGACTTGTCAATATAATGATATATCACTTCCTAAAAAATTTTGCATTATATATAACAGTATTCTCATATTTGTCTGTCTATGTTCATTTATGTTCTTTGTGCATTATTTATTCACTCATTCTAAAATTTAACCTGCGAACACAGGTGCATACAGCAACTCGAGAAAGGAGAGATAGAAATGGAGATTAACCGAACAAGAGATCCCGAACAAAAGCTTGAGCAATGCCAACAAAGTTGCCGAATGATGCAACAAGGCCAACAACAGCAGCAATGTCGTAGAGAATGCGCACATCAATTGAGCCAGCGAGAGCGTCAACAAATCTGCCAACAACGTTGTCAGATACAACAAAGTGGAGATCAGCAACAGTGCCAAAGAAGGTGCCAGCAACAACTTGAGCAAGGTCAGGTCCAGAACTACCATGAAATAAGTCGGGGTGAGAGTCAAATGAACAACCCTTACTTCTTTCCCTCAGACATGTTTCACCAAAAATTCAGGTCTGAAGAAGGTGGGATGTATGTTCTTGAGAGGTTCACCATGAATCAAAATATGCTTCTTCGCGGCATTAGGAACTATCGATTAGCCATCTTTGAGGCCAGGCCCAACACTTTCGTCCTCCCACACCATTGTGACGCTGAATCCATTTATGTTGTTATCAATGGTGTGTAAACACTTCCTCTGTTATCGATTTAGTCAATTATAAGTAACATAAATCCTCATTATTATAAGTTGTTCAATAAACTTGGTATTACAGGACGTTGCACCTGTACAATGATGATGCAAGACAACAAGGACTCCTTCAAATTGGAAAAGGGTGATGTCGTCAGAGTTCCTGCAGGGGCTATGGTCTACCTTGTTAACAACGACATGGAGACTCTAAGAATAGCAAAGCTCATGCAGCCAGTCAACACTCCAGGACGATTTGAGTTCCTCTTCTCTTCATCTTCTTCTCTTCCTCAGTTTTGCTTGCCTATTTGCCTTTCAGTTTTGGCGATGAAACCCTCAGAAGTACTGAGTACGATACCGATTGTATAGCCCGCATATCTGTAAGGGAGCGGACGGCGTCGATCTTCAAAACTGCAAGGATCACTATGCCGAATACTGTGAGGTGGTGCCGGAGTACAAAAAACCGATGTCCGAGCTCGCACAATGCCAGAGACGTTGCGAAGAGATGCGAGAGCCGCGGCAGATGCAACAATGTCAAAGCCGGTGCCTGCAGCAACACCAGCAGTACCAGCAGTGCATGCAAATTTGCCAAGGGAGTGGTACTACTGCGGCTCGATCACCGGAGATGTGCCGAAAACTTTGTCAAGAAGAACAAGGGGGAGAATACTACTCAAGTCTTCGGTATTCTAACCCTGATTATGATAAAGGGAAAGTACACTTGAAATGCATGGACAGATGCAAAACGAGTCAAGAACCGCAACTATGTATGAGAATGTGTAAGCAAAAGCATCGTGAAAAGGAGGAAAGGGAAACGATAAGCTCAGTAGTGCAATAAGTTAAGCTGTATCATGTGTAGGACCACATGCAGGTGATGCACAGTCCAACAGTACAGACTAGCTAAGAAGACGTTTGAAACAGAGGTTGTCAACTCATGGAGAGAGTTTGTTTTGCTTTTTTGTATTTCATTTTCTATAACATATTGTACTGCATGTATTTTGTTTTCTATTATACTACTATAAATATATATCCGCTATTCGCTAAAATTACATGCATATTATTTTAACTTCTACTAGAGAACTTATTCGCACTAGATTGATGGTCGCCGATATGCGATAGCCTGCACGAGGAGCTCTTGTTGTTGTTTGAGCAATGTTGTCTTCCTCTTTTCGAGAGAGCAGATTGCTGTATGGTTATAGAGCATATAATCTCGTATAAGCATAGGATCCATTGCAGGCAGGTGCTCCCAGAATGCGCCCAGCGTTTGCACCCGTTGCAGCTCCTCGTTTTCTACCTCATGCATTTCTTGCTCATTTCTCTAGCGATGGCCATGGATGCTCACAGCTCAAAAAAGCTTTTCTCTTCCCTTGGATGAAGCAGAAATAATGTAAAACAAGAAGACTGATTCTATTTATACACCGAAAAAAGAAAAACGTGAATGAATTGGGTCAGGTACGTAAAATGTATAAAGGCGTCTCGGTATCTTTTGTTTTTTGAGGTTGCTTATCTTAATTAACCTAAAAAACAAACTCTTCACTTCCCACACCTTCAAATAAGATTCACAGTAATTAATGGTGTGGGATGAAATTGAACTGTTTCATTTTGTTTCTCTTAATAACAAAAGAAAACAAGGTATTCTACATTTTTAATTTCATCAAAGGCATCCATACATGTACTTGAAACTTCAATCAATCTTGTACAACCCATAAGATTTTTGGTACCTATTTTCGTGATTTAATTTAAACTTTTCATCATTTATAATATAATTTAATTTCCATGCATGCATGTCACTAGTCGACATATCATATCATCAGTAGAATTAACCACGTTTGAAATTATAAAATACATGATGAAAAATATAATAAAACAGATTTAAACTGTAAAGATCATGGAAGTAAAATGAAATTAATCAAACGAAAAATAAGTTAAATTTATAGTGACCATATCTCACTGTAAATAATCATTATCAACTTCTTCGTTGTGTTTGGCGCAAACAATTTCTAGCTAATTACAGTGGTGGAGCCAGAATTTCACCCCCCCCAAGTAAAAAGCTCAAAAACAAATATTTTTCCCCCATAAATTTACCATGAAAAAGAAGATAAATACAGTGAATCTCATTAAGAATACTAGTTAAATGGAAAATAATTGTCACAAATATGATATTATGATTAGATAACACAAAATTAAACTGATTTTAACCTATCAAATGTTTAAGTTTGAACTAATAAATATTAATATTTGAACGAAATCAGATTTGGCTATAATATAGGGGGAGTTCATTAACAAAATTAAGGGTAAATTTACGCCTATAACTAAACTACCCAATTAAAGGTAATTAAGACAATTAAAAAACCCAACCGAGGTCCGGACCCTCCCGGGCCGTAATGTAGTTCCGTCACTGGCTAATTAAGACTTGGTGTCTTAGGTGGATGTTAGCATTATTCATTTGTTTTATTATTTTTTAGTTTGTTTTATGTGATTTAGGTCCGATTAGACAAAAGCTTGTAGGTAAGCTAGCGACTCTCAAGTCCCACGATAACCCATCTAAATAGTAGTTCTCATACTTGCAATGACATGTGTATATTATTTACTTGTCTGCCAATCGGAGACCTAAAAATTCAGCAATAATCATCACTCTCTTAAAATTAAGATTTCGAAGAGCTATGGTCGATGATCTTGATTCTAGCTAGCATTGTAAAGTGGTAAGAGTATCCAACAGCAATTATGTAGCCTTAGTTCCAGCATGCAATTATGTAGCCAGGATTCTATTTATTAATTTTGCACCACTTTACATCATACATTTGTCATGCAAAGTCACAAATTATATGAATTTTATTGAGCATAAATCCAATAAGAGTCATATATAGCCCTTCATACATTCTTCCTCTATCTTTCTCGTTGTAGTTAGAGCAAGGAAGAAAAAATCGATATTTTCGCCGAAATATCGTCGAAAATATCGCTTTTTTCACGCACCGATATTTTTTTCTCACCCCAAAATTTTTGGTCAGAAACTATCGATATTTCGCAATATATCGCGATATTTTCGATATCTTACCGAAACTGTTGAAATCACATCACGGTTTCACCCCAAAATCCCAGCAAATCCACACCCCAAATTCAATCCAAATTGAAATCCAGGGTCAGAAACTTGAAACAGGAAAACAAAACATGTCTCACCTTCGAGGCCAGTCTCGGGTCCCGGAGCAGTCCACTCCAGCGACGGATCTGACTGCGACCCTTCCGTGCTCCACTCCGGCGACAGATCCGACTGCGACCCTTCCATGCTCCGACCGTACCTATCCATTGTACGGCCACGACCAAACAATTGGAAACAAACAACAAACGAAAGAACCGGGTTTCGATTGCAGGGTGTTATGGAACAAATGGGGGAGAAGACTAATCTAATCTTCAACAACAACAACATCAACAAAGGAGAAGAAGAAGAACAACAACAACAACAAAAAGGGTCTGGATTTACAGAGCTCTCTCTCTCTCTCTCTCTCTCTCTTTCACACACACAACCATTGTCTCTCTCTCTCTCTGTCTTTGTTTTTTGGTTTTTTTTTTTTTGGATTTCTCTTTCTCTCTCTATCAGTTTTTTGATCTCTTACTTTTCTCCTCTTCCTTAATTTTGTGAGAGGAGCTTTTTATTTCTTTTTTTCTTTTTATTTTATTTTTTTTTTTAATGGGGCTCCCCGGTCCGTTGGTGGTTTATATACCCGCCAAACCTCCTCCCCAGCATATTTACCCACCTTCTTTTCACCTCTCACATTTTCCTTTATTAAAAATTAAAAATTTAAACAGACAAAAAAAAGACAGTAAACTTTTAAGAATTATTAACGGTTCAGTACTAACATTTTCACCTTAACTTACTACAACTCCCTATAGATCAATGTTTATTCAAGGTTTTCATTTGAAATATAATACATAATATAGAAAACAAACATCTCTTAAAGTGTGGTTTAAAATTTCCTTCTTTTTCTTCAAATTTCTGTCAATTTTCTTATTTTTTTACTGCAATCGATATTTCCCCGAAATTTCAGTCGAAATTTCCATATTTTGGAGGGTCGAAATTTCCTTAATCACCGAAATTTTCTTCCTTGAGTCAGAGACGATTAACATGGCCAAGCCCAGTGTCTCTTATTGTTTTCTTCTATTATTACTTACTGTGTTATTTTCAGGTTTGTTCATGATTATATTTTCCTTTGATTTCTAGTAGTGGCCTAGTTGGTATTGCATATTCTAGTAGTTCTTCTCTATTTCTTATGTAATTACAGTTTTTCCACGCAATTTGACTCGTCGATTTGGTTTCTTATATATGCCCAAAATATGCTATATCATATAATATACTAGAATTTTCTCAAAATACATAAATACTTGTATGGACGTCCTAACTTTTTCATGTTTTTTTGTTTTGTTTTTTTTATCAAATGGGTTGTATTCATACAGAAGAAGTTACAAGCGGTATGAACAATACAAAACAGAGCTACTAATGGACCACTTATAACAAACATCGGACCAAAAGGCCCGACCCTAACTTCCTACTAGCTATAGCTAAATCTCTTGTACACCATAAGGCTAGGAAAATGGTCATCAAGACCAGAAGACTCAACCGACATATTACCAATGAAGTTGGTAACGAAGCATCGGAATTCCAACAAGGCAGTGGCTTCTATCCCTTGAAGAAATAAGAACATGAGTCAACTCCGCCTCTTGAGTAGTGAATACTCGTGATAAAGAACGGGTGAAAACCATTATCACTCATCAGCGGTGTTTGTAATGAGTCAAACAAACAAAAGAGCTAAACAGAAAAACAAAACAAAAGAAAAAAACATAACACACATAAACAAAATGAAGTGCAGCAGCCCAGCCACGACCACCGAGCCCAAATCTCACCATAGGCCCAGATCTGTAGCCTACCCAAAAATCCGACCCGGTCCATAGCCTAGAATCGCTTCACCTCCCTGCTTTCGTCGACCCACGACTCCTCCCACAACACCTCCGCCAGCTTGCCCCAAGTTACAGATCGAGCTTCCCACTCTAGCCTACACAGCTCAGATCGACGGGGCCTCCACCATCAGATCCGCGACCAAAGCTTCCAAACTCGGTTGCACCTCCCTGAGATAACTCGCCGAAACCCAGCCAAAAACTCAGACTGACCCGATCCGAACAGAAAGAAACCAGATCGGGTACTATGGACGCCGGAGCAACCATTAAAAGCCCTTACCAGAACGGATTTGAACCCTTCCCCAACCACCTCAGCTGCATCTGCAACTTCCAAACCCACCTCTTCCTTCCTTCCAATTCGCCCACCAACCCAGACAAAAACAAGAGAAGAAGACGAGCAAAATGGCGCGCACTCCAGCTAAACGATTCCTCTCCCGGGCTAAAACATTGTGGCGAGGCCGCCGACAGTGTTCAGCCGGGAGAGAGACGCTTTCTCTCTTGCTAGGTTTTCCTTAGGCGCGTTCTATTTTTCTTAGGCGCGTGGGAAAAAAACACTGTCCTCTAACACCCTTCATGTTTTTTTGTTCAATGCAGTGAAACGGGTGAGTTGCAATGTGTGCCACTTAGCTGCGGATGACGGTGGTTGTCCTGATGAAGATGAGTGTGGATTGACATGCAGTACTTGTTATTGGAACATTGGGACTGTCGCTTCCTATTGTGAAACTGTTGCTTCACCAGTTCCAATGACACGATGTATTTGTGTGATGGCCAACGGTGCTCCATGCAGGCCTCCCGGTGAACCAAAGTGTCCTAATTGGCCTCGATCTCTTCCTAACAATTCCACCAGAAACAACGTTAAATCTTCCTTCAATTAATATCAACTACAAATGGCGAGAGAGAAATGTTAGTTCATCTTGAATATTAAAAATAAAAACCCTGCATATATAAGGAACTCTTCCTAATTTCTCTGTTGATGTACTCAAATCGAATGGTAATGGTACTTGATAATAAACAGCATATATTAGAAAAAATGATGTCATGATTACAATATCATGTGCAGCCAGTGTCATCTTAAGACATTGGTTTAAAACCTAAATCTATATTCAAATTTTAGGTCACCCAAACCTATAATTATTCATATAGGTTTTGCATCTCCAACCCATGGAGGCAAAACCCAAACCTATTTTTTTTTTTAAATAATAAATCAATTATAAAACGAAAGCCAAAATGATGAGGTTACAATGACCACAACGATCACAATAGTGTCATTACATTAGACATTTAACTCATTTATTGTGAGCTTAGTAGAGAATAAAACTAGTCACACACAAGATACTAGAAAAACATAAAAACAAAGCCAAAACTCTCAATTGCAGTACTCCAAGTCCTATGTAATCATCTACCTTGCACAGTCTGCCAAGCTATCAATGTACTAACACCTTGTGAATTTTATTTTTGCCGTTTGGGTCAGGGCTTGGAGGAGTGTTAGGGCAAAGATCACTCAGAACATCTACCTGTGTTACATGTGAGCTCAGTCTGGGTGTTTGTTTTTGGATCCAATAGGGTGACCCTTCTTCTTCTTTGGTTTATCAGAGAAGCTGGTTTTGTGATCAGATTGTCATTGGGGCCTTAGATTAGGCCTAGTGTACTCGGTGGGAAGCGAATGTTCGCTCTGGATTTCTTACCCTATGCCATAACAGCAACAACATTTTCAGATTGCTCCTTCAGAGGAGATCGAGAGCGCTTGACAACCTCCCCAACCACACTAGTTACAGGCACCAACTTCTCTTTTTCTGCTTTCTTTCCATTGTTTTCTGTTGCCAATTCTGGTAATACCACATCAACACTTTCAGAACACTGAACTGACTTCTCATTACTAGCTTCGATAGCATACACCATAGCTACTTCTATCAGACCGGTTTCAACAACGGAGGATGCTTTGGTCACTAGATCAGCTGCCTGCATACACACATCCATCTAAGTTACTAAAGCTCTATTCCCTGAGCAAGTTGTTCGATATAAAGAATGACTTTTTGACAGACTTCACTTCACTATTTAAGAGCATTTCAGTTTCTTTGGAAATCCTTGGATGACTGATTTGGTTTGGCAAAGCAAAGTGTTTCATGGAAAGACCAGATTTGGTGTTATTTTTTTTTTTAATGGTTAGGCACGGTTTAAAGTTAAGTAGGGATTGTGACTCCTTGGGGTGAACAGACCCGAAACCTGATCAGGATACCGCATGTGCAGGGTTTGCTCGGTGGTATAGCTGGGCGGTGGGCACTAACCGGTTTTTCAAGGATTTCGCTGAAGTTTGATTTATGGAAAAGAGTTTTACACACTGTTTTGAAAAAGGAAAGGAAAAATTTCTGATTTAAAAAAAGAAAAGTAAATCAAAGAGATTGCTCTGGTTTTGTTGCTACTACTTCCAGATTTTACGACGATTTTGTCCTCCCATTATGTTGAGTGTCTATCAAGAAAATCTTGAATTTCAGTTATCTCTTCCTTTCCTGTGTATCAGTCTATTCATTTTATCTGAAATAATTGGTTCTATGTCGTAATCTATTCCTTGATCCTTCTTTTGTTTAGTTATCTATTGATTTAGATTCGGAATTGATTGGCCTGTTTGCAGTAAAGTAATTTTGGATTGTCATGATTTGTCCTTGATTCCTTCATGTTCAGTTGTCTGCTCTTTTGATCTAAGTTGCTTGGTCAGTTGCAGCCTAATAATTCTATGTTATCATTTGTGCTTGGTTCAATTAATGGTTGGCATTTGTTTCTCAAGCTTAATTCCAAATTTGTTTGCAGCCATATTCTTATTCTCATTTAAAAGTACATTCGAAGCATCTCTACCATCCTTCACATTTCAGATGTAGTTGCTGGTTTAGAATCTTAGTTGTGACGATTATTATGTCGTACCTACTGAGCTTGTGAAGCTCATCCCCTATATTCTTGATGTTGTTTTCAGGTGGTCCATAAGTGGACAAGTTAATGATATTCTGGAGCTCTTGAGCTAAAGTTTACTTGGGTGTGTATATGTTATGATGTGGCTGTAATGGTGTTGTTGTATGTGTTATGGTAATGTCAGAATTTTATTCAGGTTTTAAGGGAATAACCTGGTATGGTTATGATACCATATGTGATGGATGGTCTTGTAATTTAAGTTTGCTATTGAACAAAATGTAAAGCTTGGTCTAGCCTTCCTCTTTTCTAATTTTTATTGTTTCCTGGCATCTTTAAAAGCAGTAGAACAAGGATTTAAAGTGGTACTGAAAGGATTCTACAATTACCTTTGTTACTGTACCGTTTTACAATTGTTTGGAAAGGAAGTATGTTAAGAGTTACATCTCACGTTTAGCTCACTCTATATCTTTGAAAGCAATTGAACAATGAATTAAAATTGTGTTCAAAGTTTTATTCAATATCTTTTGGTTACAGCTCTGGTTTACAACTTTTGAAAAATGAAGGTATTAGTATTTCTTGGGAAGTTTAGTTCTCATGTTTCACCTCCTTGTTTTCAACATAATGATTCTTACTTCCTCTAATATGCCAACGCAGCCAAAGTTTTTAGTTACTTAGTTATGATGCCTTGCTTACTTCCAAGTTTAAAGGAAAAAATAATTGGTCAAGTTTTCTATTTTCATCTTAATCCATCACATTTAGTCATACCCTAAGGTCAGGGTGTGACAGGTCAGTAGAAGGCAGTAGGACCTCCTAGTAGGGGCAGTAGGACCTCTACTGGGGGCAATAGGACCTCCTCCTAGTAGGGGTAGTAGGACCTCCTCCTAGTAGGGGCAGTAGGAGTAGGACCACCTACTGGGGGCAGTAGGAGTAGGACCTCCTATTGGGTGCAGTAGGGGCAGTAGGACCACCTATTAGGGGCAGTAGGACACTTGAACTTAAGATATAATGTATACATGTATCAAGAAGAGAAGACATTATCGTGTGCCAAGTATATAGGGAGCACATCGAGCATCCACATCAGTAATAAGAAAGCTCACTATCATAAGATTAACTCCAAAAGAACACAATGAAAAATGTACCAAATCAAGAGAAGCACAATATCTGAAAGCACAATTTCAAGGAGAACACAATTCTATGTATAAGTGTCTCTCACCTCACCATAATACAGAACCAATTGATCCTTATAGAAAAGCATCAAAAAAAATAAAAAAAAGACCTAAAAAAAGAGAGAAGGATCGCCATTTCTAGGACAAGAAAAGTTATCTCAACATTAGTGAGAAGAAAAAAAAGTAACAACATAACTTCAATAACCTCAGGGCTTGAAATGAGATCAAGCAATCTATTTCAAGTCTAATTTTCTGCCGCATGAAGATAAAGGTACTTCATTATCGAAGATAATGCGCCATCCAATACCACAATGCTAAAACTCTCCAAATTAACTGCATCAAAAGAATGAAGAATGAACATTGTGTACCAAAACCACTGTGATCAGTCCCATTCATCTTCCTCCTGGCCATCAATTTCGGAGTCCAGCCACAAGACTCAAATAGAACCAAAGCTTTGTCAGTCGAATCGACGAAAGCCTTCAACTCTTCCAGACTCTTGAGCGATTTGAATGGAAGCTCTTCATCTAAAACCTACAAATAAGGACGAATTGACGCCAAAATGTTGTTTGCTCGAAGCCTCCCTCCGTATTTGTACGAAACAGAATTGTGATTGTACAAAACTGTAAGTTCCTCCCATTCCGAAGCAGCACCGATCGCAATGGCCACCATCTTCTCTGTGTTTCTATGCAACACCATCAGCGATCGATGATGGAAAACCAGACTGGCTTCCGCAACCCGTCGCTGGGCTATGAAAGCTTCTTCCCCGCCACCGCCGACTAGGCCGGTGAGAAGGAGGACGGTTGACACCGCATGTGGGGTGAGTCCGGTCGATCTGGATCCAGAGAGAGAGAGAGAGAGAGAGAGAGAAGTAGGTCTGGACGTGAGAGAGAGGAAACAAATCGTGGGAGAGAGAGAGAGAGGTGGGAGAAGAGAGATAAGAGAGATAATAGGCAAGGGTAATTTGGTCAGGGAAAAATCACTAAAAGTTAAAAATTTATTAGTGGGAATAGATGTTTAAGAGTTTATAGGGTTTATGGGAATTTTAGATTCTGATTTTGTTAGTGGGAAAAAAATCTTTAAATTTATGGCTAATGAGCATTTTCCCTTGTTTTATTTTATAGAATATGCCTTACTTTGGTTTAAGAAGAAAAATCAGTAATTTTCAATAAAATGGTGTCTTCTATTGTAATTTCACAATAAAGAAGTTTAGCAAACACTGGTAAAGTGAATAAATTAGTCAAGTCTGCGTCTTAGTAATTTAAGTTAATATAAACCTTTTTCTCTAAAAAAATATTACATATATTTTTTTCTTAAGAAAATTGGTATGCATATTATAACACCATTCTTTATATCAATTCATGTTCACTTATTAAAAACGAGTGTATAACTATAGAATTCATAGCATATAACTAGCCAAACAAGTGCTTAGGGTCCTAAGTCCTAACACACGGATTTAATGTAAATAACCAAGCTAAAAACATAGGACTGAGCTAAACAAAAAATATTTTTGCCCAAATTAAAGCCTAAGTGAGGAGCCCACCAAATGTCTGTAACTCCAATCCAGCAAAGGATTTAACCGAGTCTAGGAAAACCTCAGCCACCTATGAAGCACATGCATAACTGCTTTGATGTCACCGACTGACAAGTAGTCACTTGACCACCTCCCCACATCCCACCATTACGACATCCCATGCGGCCATGCCAGGGCAAACAATAGCCACACATCCGACATCGAACACCCCATAGCAGATATTAGCGCCATGACCATGCACCTCGAATTCGCCACGATCCAAACAACCCGTAGCCATTGAACCCAAGCAACATGACACCTGAAATAGCCTCAATCCACCGCCGGTACTAGTTGCGCGCCCTTGTTGAAGCCACCATCCCCGCAGTACATAGCCATCGTTTAGACAGCCTACCGGAAACCTTTCGCTAGATCTCTAAGAAGGACTTCCAGAGAAAATAACATTCAATACAAGGGCAGAAGTAGGATGTGATCTTCGGTTGGGGTAAGGCTTTCGAATAATTTTTTGTTGTTTTTGTTTATAATGCTTCTATGTTACACCGATACTCCACCCTATGGTGTCCGACACTCCCGATACACCGATACCGATACGATACACCAAAATGTGTGTTCGATACGCCACGTGGCGTGTCAAAAAAAGTTGACTTTTTGGACACATTGACTGACACGCCACGTCAGCCTGAGACACGCCACGTCAGCGTCCGACACACCACGTCAGCGTGTTGACTGAAAAAAAAAAAAAAAAAAACAGAACTAATACCTAATCGAAGAGGAAGCCGACTAACATAGAAGAGGAACAACAAAAAACTGAAAAGGAAGCCGAGGGGAGGGTGTTCCAGATGTGACACAGCTAGTACGAGTCGATCTAGAATTGGCCGTCCATTCTTGCGCGGTGAGCTGGAGCGGGTCAGTGCTGGCACAAGTCGATCTAGTACGAGTCAATCGACGAGAATCTGCCAAAGCTAGTACGAGTCCTTGAGTGAGTCCTTGAGTCAGTTGGAGCGGGTGAGTGCTGGCACAAGCACGACACATTTTTGGGCACCTCATCGACATGTATCGCATCCTCAACCTCGCCATCTTTGACCCTTCCACCGGTGTCACCTTTCTCTGTTAGTTTCTCAGGCGGAGAGAGATCGGCATCGCCTTTCTCTGTCACAGCTACTCTTCCTCCGCTAACGTCGCCTTCGCCGACGTCG
>NC_020494.1:15822158-15823429 GCF_000184155.1 Fragaria vesca subsp. vesca | reverse complement strand
TCATTCAGTTTAATGAATGTGTTGAATTAGATATAACTATTTGGTAATCATCCTTTAGATTAAATATTGACTCTCTTTTATGTTATTTGTTACAGACTTACAGTTATGCAATTGCTTAAATTTAGAACATTATTTAAGCAATGTGATGAATTTATTCATATTTGAGCATTTTTTTTATTAATTAGAAATATATAAATAAATAATTATATTTGCTGTGTCCGAGCCGTGTCAAAAATGCAGTTTTTATGTTTTGCCGTGTCGCCGTGTCAGTACGTATCGTGTCGCCGTATCCGTGTCCGTGTCCGTGCAACATAGTAATGTTTCCAAACTTTAAAAAATATTAGCTCATAGGAAATATTAATTGTGACTAAAAAAAGGGAGAACAACTAAACAAAATGAGGAAGAGAAGTATCCGGCCAGTACCATTTGGTCTTGTAACATAAGTCTCTTATTGTAACTAGGATGTTGTGAGTTCGCTTACAACAGACTCCTTGTAGTATATTAGTTGTTTATTGATTAAAAAAAGAAGTTGAAAACATAAACAAAAGCTGAAAAATGGGGAGAAGAAATCGGGGGAAAGAGCAAACCAAAAACATGAATTGCCTTCATCGATGCTCGAACAAATGAAGAGTGGAGATTATTCTTCAAAAAAAAAAATGAAGAGATGAGATCAAGTGGAAACACCTAACCAGGTGAACTGGACTCAACTTTGTGTTTGGAGTAGTCCAAATTAATGTGGTACATATCGGAACGATTTTGGTCTGGGCTATAGGCCTATAGCCCTAGCTATTAGCCTTTCACGTAGTTCCGCGCCTAATTCAATACCTGTCAGGCAACAACCCAAGATGACAAGGCAAACCCTTATCGATCCCGAGCGTTGCCAGACAAACAACAGTTTTCAAACCTTGGACCTAGGTTCTCCTGGTATTTTTGAGCTCTCTGTTTTTGGGTTAAAGAAGTACCTTAATCAATTTTTCATGAGGTGTCCTTCTGTTTTCGACATCACATCTTTGTTTTGTATTTCAAAAAATCAGTATAGTCTATGATTAAAAATCAATGATGTTAAGAAATGAAAATGGTCTATGAATTTAAAAAGGAAAAATGCCCAAATGCACACAAAAAAGAAAATCAAAGTCCATATGAATGAAAATCTTAGGTTCATGCCCATTTCAATGATTCTGATGAAAAAGACAATTATGTCTTTATCTCATTCAGCTAACCTACCTCTCTTCTTTATCTCCCCGGATCTGAAACACACCTCTCTCTCTCTC
>NC_020494.1:15818088-15822138 GCF_000184155.1 Fragaria vesca subsp. vesca | reverse complement strand
TCTTCTTCTTCTTCTTCCTTTCTCTCTCACGCTCTTCTCCTCCATTTCAGATCTCTAGGGTTTCGACCTAGATCGCTAAACTGCAGAGGCTTTTTCATCTCCTGAGTCACCGGCGAGTTTACCGAGTCACCGACCGAGTCGCGATGGCGGGGAAGAACGACTCGGTGTCCATTCGGGTGCGGAAGAAACATGTATATAACTCCTAATTATTGGTATTCCCTTTTGCCTCTGTGACACTCTTCTATATGTCTGGATTATATCTATCTACTGCTCTTGCATATAACATGCTTGGTATTTTCTCGATCAGGAAAAGAAAGTTTGGTGCTGGTTCATCATCACATGCCAATGCTATTGGTACTGCTGCTGTTGTTGCCAACACTGGAGCTGCTGCTGCCTCCACTGGTACCAGCTGAATTGTGATTGATGCCGTTTATAGGTTGGAGAAGTGTTGTTTCTATAGTTTGTGTTCTTTCTAAGAACTAGTTAGGAGATGTAGTTTTTTATTTTTTATTTTTAGTTTTTTTTGTGGTCTGCTCAATATGCTGTTTTGGTTGGAATCTTAGTGAGAAACAATTGGTTCGTGCAATTTCGCCTTAGCCCATACCTTATTGCAGTTATGTCTTTTTTCTTTGATTCGGTGGTAATATATTGAAACGATGTTGTAACTTGTATTTGATTTGTAGGCACTAAAATTAGTTTACTCCACTTTGTAGCTTTCAAACTAGATCTATCAGTGTTAAGTACTCTTCTTCCTATTCTCTTTTCTTTGATTCGGAGTCAATAATCTATTTTAAATGGTTATTGTGGTCTGTAACTTGATTAGTAGTGGTCAGTAACTCGATTCTTGAGGGTCAGTAACTCGATTACTAAAGATTAGTAACAAATTATTAGGGCCGGTAATTGATTACTAGAGGTTAGTAATTGATTATTGCTGGTCAGTAACTGATTATTAAGGATTAGTAATACAATTATTAGGGGTAAGTAACCGATTACTGAGGTCAGTAACCGATTATTAAGGGTCAGTAATTGATTATTGGGGGTCAATAACTGATTATTAGGGATTAGTAACACAATTATTAGGGGTCAGTAATTAGTTACTGGGGGTCAATAATTGGTTACTGGGTGTCAGTAACTGGCCAGTAACTAGTTACTGGGGTCAGTAACTGGTTACTAGGTGTCAGTAACTGGTCAGTAACTAATCAGTAACTGGTTATTAGGGGTCAGTAACTGGTTACTGGGGAAATTCCGGTGACCGGAATCCGGCGGTAAGAGAAATTCCGGTGACCGGAGTCAGGCGGTCGGAGAAATTCCGGTGACCGGAATCCCGCGGTTGGTGACCGGAGTCCGGCGGCTGGTGATCGGAGTCCGGTGGCCGGTGGCCGGTGACCGGAGTCCAAGGTTCCGGCCAAGTCTTTTTATGTTAAAAAAGGGGGGGAAAATAGTCTTAAAATAATATAGTTTGTTAAGACTTTAGTAAAGATTTGGCTATTTGGGCACAAAAAAAATTTATTTTCATTCAAATGGGCTCATAGAAAAGATTGTCATTAGAATGGGCAATGAAGAGTTACAATTAGTACTAAATGGGCATTTTCCCATTTAAAAATGTCCATGAATGTTAATTTCAAAAAGTGTGTATTTTTTGGAAGTCTATCATTTTTAAAATATCCATACAAATCTAAATACAATACACCCGAACTCGGAAGAGAGTACCTCATATTGTCTCATGAAATTATATGGGTCATCCAATCTCAATTTATGGCCAAGATTTCTCTTACTTTATTTTTAGAGAAATTTTAAATTGTCATCATCTTTTTTCCAATGCAAATAGAGAAAACTAGACCACACAGATGATTTCATGAGACAATATGAGTTCCCTTCTCCTGTGAGGACAAGGAATCCGAATCCAATATCCATAAAAATTTGTAATAGAGTGAGATCAATCAAGCATGCATATTTGGAAGTTACAATAATAAATTACAATAATTATTAACGAATAAAAACATCCCCACAAACAATATTAAGAGGTAAATTTTCTGCCAATAGTCCACAAAAAAGGTAAGATATATATGGTGAATCAAAACATCCTCATAAACAATATTCATATCTTACTTTATATGTGTGTGTGCATGTTACCGTTTTTGTATAACTATCTTACCTTATTTGTAAATATATCTTACTATATTGGACCTTTGATCGAGTATAAAATCCAACAAGTCATTACCTTACATATACTTGATACTTCATCTCCCTTTCTCGTTTTTGTCAGGAAGAACAAACATGGCCAAGCCCTGTGCTTCTTATTGCTTTTTGCTAGTACTTATTGTGTTCTTCTCAGGTTTGTTCATGATGCATTTGTTCTTTAGTTTCTAGTGTAATTGGCTGATATTGCATTTTACTTCTATGTTATACGTTCACATTCATATTGAACCCCAAATCTCTGAAGGAAGTATATGAAAATATATAAACAAGTATACATAATATTAGCCTCTATGAATTTACAATTTTTTTTGGTTAATGCAGTGAGACGGGTAAGTGGCAATGTGTGTCGCTTAACTTCAATTACAGGTGGTTGTCCTGATGAACATGAGTGTTCATTAACATGTAGTACTTGTTATCGGAATGTTGGGACTGTAAGCTCCTATTGTGAATCTATTGGTACACCAGTTCCGGTTATTCAATGTGTTTGTGTGATGGCTAATGGTGCCCCATGCAGTCCTCCTGGTGAACCAAAGTGTCCAAATTGGCCTCGTTCTCCGCCTATCAGTTCTACCGGAAACTACACTAATTGAATCTCTTTGCATAGCGATTAATAATGAGAGAGAAATATTAGTTCATTTGTATTTACGAGAATAAAAATAAAAGGCTGCATCAAAGCTACTCTTCCTTCTTTTTTTTTTTTTTTTTTTTTTTGTATGTACTCAAAATGGATTGCAATGGAACTTGACAATAAAGAGCTAACATTCTCTCTCAAAGAAAAAATTGATGTGGATCATGATCTAATTTCTCATTCAACTATTTCTCACAGCACCGATCAGTTTTATGTAACATGTTGATGTTTACTTGAAAACCAATAAAGATGAGGAAAGAATACTATGTGGGATACATTTTAGATGAATAACCGGTTTTTTAAGGAATAAATTGTATCATTAACTAACGAAATTACCACATTTGAATAACCGGTTGTGGTCATTACACCATGGCACACATCTACAAAGATCCATAGTTACGAATCCATCACCAAAAGTGAAATCCATATAACCAAATGTTACACTCGAAACGAGCGATACAACCTTGCCACCAACAAAAAAAATCTTAATTAATCACCCTTCTTCAACATTGCGTTTAAAAACCACCAGACATCATACAATATCAATTCACCCTTGTGTTGACTAGACATCACCGAAATGAAACCCCATAATCCCCATGCCAAGGGGTGACGTCATCGAAGTAGCAAAGCAAACCAAACCCAAAAAAACCATAACCCCAACCCTCGCTCATAAGAGAAGGAACTTATTAAACCTAACTTATTAAAATTGAATACCAATGGTCTTGCAAAGGGTGACCCAGGATCTGCAGCTTGTGGTGAGGTTTTCCGCGACACCCATGGTCATTACATTGGTGGTTAATGTAAAGGTTTAGGTCACAATTCGGCTTTCTACTCGGAGCTTATGGGTGTGATCATTAGGGTTAAATATGCCTTTCAATTTGGTTGGCAATGCCTCTGGCTGGAAAGCGATTCGACTAGTGTGATTACATGTATTAACTCTTCTTCATTTGTTCCTCCTTGGCCGCTTCGAATTGCCTGGCTCACCTGCTTAGCACGTATTCGTACGATGACCTTTCGTTGCTCTCATATTTTTCGAGAAGGAAATACAATGGCTGATAAAATGGCAAACATGGGTCTACTCTCTCCTTCCCTAGTATAGCATACTTGTCCTCCATCTGATCTATCTCCTTACCTTCGTATGGATGATCTGGGATTTCTTTATTTACGATATGCTTAACTTTTCCTTCATGGGTTGGTTTTCTTAAGGTATATGTTCCCCACCC
>NC_020494.1:15809016-15818068 GCF_000184155.1 Fragaria vesca subsp. vesca | reverse complement strand
AAAATAAGGGGATGGGCGATGGGCTCCCAGAGTGTGGCAGACCCTTCTCCTTTGGGATTGAGGGTGGGACTTGTTCTCTACATTGTCTGCCTCCGAGGGGCTAATATCGCCTAATCTTTTATTATTTTAAAAAATTAAACAAAGAAACCAAGAGATCAAGGCCCAAGATCATTGGCGTTCTTCGTCATGAGCTAGCAAAACCACCAAGACCAACTACATCAAATGTTTCACCATATGAGAAGCACCCAACGCCATAAGATCTATGACAAACTACCGCCACAATCTGCCAACTAAGAGCATCTTTAGCAGACTTTATATATTGACTATTTAGCCATTTTAGAGAGCAAGTTTAGTTTTTTATCAACTTTACCAGCTCTAGCAAACTAGCTAATAGCTAGCTGTTTTAACTTTTAACTATCTCGCTAGTTACTCTGTATAATTTATGTTAATTCAATGTATTCGTTGAAGTCATTTTTTTGTAATATTAAAACACATTTAAATTAATTTTTCTTTATTTACTTAATAATATAAATCAAACTTTAGTTGGAATAGAGAGTACTGAAGAGATATTTCTAGAGTGGCTAGCCAAAATAATTTTCTAACTATTGTGGCTAAAATTTGACTACAAAATGGCTAGCATTGCTAAAGATGCTCTAACCACATGCTCCACACATACGTGCGTTGTCGTTGATTGCCCATAACCATCCTCCACACTTGCGTCGTCGCTTGAGAAGAAAGAAGAAGCATCCACAGTTCTAACCACCATACAGAAAGCAAGGACATGATCCCAAAAACCCTAAGAGCCTGTCCGAAAAAAAAAACTCGCTACTGGTTGATGCGACGAGAAGCCACGATCGATGCGGTGGCGCCGCCACACAAGCTTCGACCCTTCTTTTGTGATTTCCAACGCTAACCCTCTACACATGTTTTCTCAGAGCTAAAGATGGGTCCTAATAGTTGTAAGGTTTTGACCAACCTAATTAAGCACCACATCATTGATCCTAGGGCTGGGCGCGGGTCGAGACCAGCCTACTTTTCATAGGGACCGTGCCCAGATCGGTAATAGTACAACCGGGCCGGTCTTTGTATTCTCGAAAAAAACCGGATCGGTAAAAAATTTGGGGCCCGGAAAAAACCCTGCACGGCAAAAGCCCAGACCGATTTTGCCGGGTTTCAGGCCTGTTTTGCCGTCATCAAGAGGAAGAGAAGAGAGGTACCTGAGGGATCCTAAGCGTCTGATTCTCAAGAGAGAAACCACAATCAGAATGAATCAATTGGAATTTGAAAACCACAATCACAAAAATCAACAAAGTTCATCAAAGCACAAATCTTTCAAATCCAATTCAAAACCCAATTCACCATAATCACAAAGCAAGCAAATTTCAGGGCTTAGTTTGAAGGTACCTGAGACCTTTCTCGTTGAAGGTGACGGCGACGGAGCCCTCTTGTTGATGTAACGGCCACGCGAAGCTGCCGCCGGAATCGTCGCGTCTTCCGCCTTTTCTGCTGCCACGGCAGCTTCCCTAATTTGTGAGAGAACTCAAAACTCGGCTCGTTGCGCGGAAAATGTGCGCTAGCGTCGCCAAGACTCAAGAGGCGCAGGCGGTAGGCAGCAAGCGTCGTCGTGAGGTGAGGCGCGGAGGGTGGAGGCGTCAAGAGGCTAGCTTCTCTGTTTTGTCTTTTAGACTTCAATGTTTGGTTTAGGTAGGTCGACACTCGACATGGTATGAAGTTTAGGAATTAAGACTTTAGGGTTTGACTTTACACAAAATGAACTAATCTTGTGTGGTTGAGTCTATATTACTAGTATATGATCGCTAAAATTATCCAATTAATGAGTGATACATATGCATGTTAGGCTTTCGGGCCGAAAATGGTTCTGAAAATTAGGGCCCAGGACCAGCCCGAGTATAATTGGGTCCGGCCTGAAATGACCGAAAATAAACTAGGGCCTGTAAAAAAGCCCGGCCTAACCCGGTCGGTCCAGTTCGGTCTTTTTTTCTATTTCGGGTTTTATGCCCACCCTTAATTGATCCAACTTTAGGTTTTAGTAAACCATGTCAATGCGTTTATGTATGTTCTTTGCTCTTACTAATACCTTATACCTCTACTAAGTTTTGATCGAAAGAGGGTGACTAATATACACCATTCATCTTTTCCATGCCACACAATGATCATATGACCTCTAGTAAGTTTTGATCAAAACGGGTGATGGATATTCTCTCTTTTTTTTCAAAGGAAAAAACAATGCATAAGAACAAATTGCAAACTAATTAAAACTGTGAGGAACTCCCTCTCCCAACTGATCCAAATGAAACATTAGATTAAACTAGATTGACAGAGCATGGTGGTATTGTGCAAAGGCAACAAGCTGGTCTGCCACGAAATTAGCTTTACGATACGTATGACAAAACACGATGGAATCAAACTATCAAACACGATGAAACATGACTGCTAGTTCCTACATTAATGAAACCAACAAGGAACCAGTTGTAAAAGTTGTACTGAATGAGGCTAAATTGCAAAACAATGAAAACAATAGGGGACCCAAATAGTATTATTGCTTTGCCACGGTTTAAAACATAGAGGCATAAATATAGCTTTGCTCAAGTGCCTTGCTTTTTATGCACCCTCTGAGCTCAATCAGAGAGATCGAAACCTAAGCAAACCAAAAGAGAAGAAGAAGAACACAGAGAGAGATGGAGTCAATCTTCGGGTTGGTTGGGAACAACTTCGCCATAGTGGCAGCGGACACGTCGGCGGTGCACAGCATACTGGTGCACAAGACCAACGAGGACAAGATCATGGTCCTCGATTCCCACAAGCTCATCGCCGCCAGCGGTGAGCCCGGCGACAGGTACCCCAATCTCTCACCCTTCATTATTGATTTGATTTGATTTGATTTTAGGGTTTGTGATTTTGATTTGAATTGGGGGAATTTTACAGGGTTCAGTTCACGGAGTACATCCAGAAGAACGTTTCGCTCTATCAGTTTCGTAATGGGATTCCTCTTACCACCGCCGCCGCTGCCAATTTCACCCGCGGTGAGCTCGCCACCGCTTTGCGCAAGGTAAAGTTTTCACCTTTAATAGGGTAAAGATTGATCTTACAGTATTGGACTCGTTCATCTTTCACGGCTTGTTTCGAGTTTTACCCCAATTTTGAAAATCTAGAATTTGGTTTTGGTGTTTTTAGTGTCTGGGGTGAATTGGGTTTTGTACGTACGCAACAAGATTGATATGAAGTGTTGGTAAAGTAAAACCCAAGAATGAAGTATAGCTGTTATGGTGTTTAATTTTACTTACGGTGAACTTGACTAGGCGAGTAACTTAGTGGTTTCATTAGGTGGTGTAGGATGATCAATACTTTTCTTATGGAACATATGCAACAAGATTTATATGAAGAGTTGGTATTAAAGAATGATGTGTAGTGTGCAAGTGCTTTGATTGTGTGAATTTTGTTAATGGCCAACTTGACTAGTTGAGTAACTTAGTGGTTTCATTAGGTGGTTTAAGATGACAATATTAGTAAGTCTTATAATCCAAATACTTTTCTTATGGTGTTCTCTTATTGCCAGTAATGGAACATGCAGTAAGTTATATTGCAAGTTCAGTAATTATAGACTTAGAGTTTCTACTAGAGTGTACTGCAATGCTATTGGGGTTGGCCATGGGTACCATATGTCCTAGGTATATGCATTGGACAGGAGTCATGATGTTACTTAGTCTTACTGCTGCACTTTCGCCTAAATATTTGTTTGGATTTGTCAGCATATGTAAAAGGGTCTAGACTTCGATATATGGACTCAAAATATCAATGAAAGAAACTACTGGAGAAATTCCTAGAACTTCAAAGTATTTTTCTAATAGGCTGTTATTGAAGTTAGTTAACCAGACATGATTGTCAACTAGTATCATGAATTTATTATGAATTTGCACATCCTGTTCCGTGTGGAATAACTTTATGCCCAACATGTGTATTGTATGTTTTGTATTGGATAAGGGATTTCCAGACACCTTTGCTCTGTTCTGAGAGCATTATAGTCTTTCCCCTTGTACGGGAACCACTTAGACACATTTAGTAATGCTTCTACAAGAAAACCAGAATCATTCACTCAAAAGTAGGCAGAGCCTTAAGTTCACTTCGCAGGTTCTCTGGCCCTAGCCTTAATCACCATGGAACCCAAACTTATGAAAGCAGATGCTGTACCAAATTCAGAACTCAATTTCTTAAATTCTGCTGACTTCTTTACTTGAATTCCCTTGTTCCCTAGTCTCTGTGCATCAAACAGAGACTAGGGAATCTAAGTGTATAGAATCTCATCTGGTGATTGTTCTCACCTTAGAAAGTTGAGGTTGAAATGAAAGTGGTAAATTATGTATGCTTCTCAGTGTTTGGGAATTAAGAGCATATAGAAAATCTGAGTATATGCAAACGATATTCCTGGAAAGCAGCATGGTCGACTTGGGTTCAACTGATGAGCTTTCCTAGATGATTTAGACACTAGAAGGCTTCTAAAAACCATGTGACAGGGATAATAAATTATCACAGGAGGATCATCTTGTGTAATAAGACAAATAACCGTCTGCTGTTCATGTGGTTAGCTATTTGACCAAATATATGATGATCTAGTAACTATAGATGCACTAAAATACCCTTTGCAAGAGATATAAAGAATGAATGGTTTTCCAAGAGATGGAAACTGGAAATTATTTGCCAGCATCTTCGTAATTCTTTAGGACTATTAAAATCCCAAGACCCTAACTGCTTAGGTTTACAAACTTAATTTCATCTAACTAAATGAGGTTTAGATGGAGTATATCCTTTCTGTTGGTTTAATCAATGTCTTCAGAGCTTCCCATATGAAACATATCAGCCCTGCAGTGTAGATAGAAACTGCAGATGACACAGCTTGAATTAAGACCAATCTATCTGCCATAGTTAACATCTGACTTTTCCTACTGCCCTCTTTGGTGACCAGGACATGTCTCGGGTTTTATTGGGGCTTATATTCTTACCTTTAATTTTTAATTCAGATGATGTAGTGATGGGTATAACTAGTTTCATAAGTTTTGACTTCTTGTGCACACTATATTCAAGTGTTACAGGCATAGTTGAGCACCATCTGTCAGTAGGTTTTCACTTACAGGTCCTTCTTAATGTCAAACGTCCCCCCTTTCGCTAACCCACTAATCTTATTATTTGAAGTGTTAAATTTTCTATTCTGTTGAATGACATTTCTTCTCTGGTTTTAACAACAAATGATATTGCAGAACCCATACCATGTGAACATTCTCATGGCTGGATATGATAAAGAGAAAGGCGCAGAACTGTACTACATTGATTACATTGCTTCCCTCCACAAGGTTGACAAGGGCGCCTTTGGTTATGGTTCCTATTTTGCTCTCTCCCTCATGGATCGACTCTATCACAAAGGTATGTCTGTTGATGAGGCTATTGCCTTAATTGACAAGATTATCATTGAGATACGATCAAGGCTTGTTGTCGCTCCACCCAACTTTGTCATCAAGTTAGTGGACAAGGATGGAGCTAGGGAGTATGCATGGCGTGAGTCCATCAAGGATGCTGGTGTGGCTGCTGCCTGCTTGAGGCGACTTTATTGGCTCAACAACCCATCAGATCCCAAATGAATTGGGGATGAAACGATTCGAAACAGAACTAAAATGATCAAATCTGGGTTGAAGATAAACCCAGAGACATGAAGATGAACTCCAGGGCATGGTGCATGGTAGGTTGAAGACGAATTCATAGAAAGTCATAACGGCAGGTTTGCCGTTAGTTGTGTAGCATAAAACATTTGGCGTGATCTCAACCACTAGATTTTTTAAATGGTCAAGATCTTAAGAAATTGATGAAAACAGTAGAGAACTAACTTTAGAGGATCTCAATCCTACTTCTGTTATCACAAACGTTGGGGGAACTAATGTCTCTGGTAGAACTATTTCATAGTAGATCTATTCTTGTTTGAACTATTGAATAGTTGTTGTAATTTTTTAAAAAATGGGTAGTTTTATTTGAACTGTTCTCTTTTTATCTTTGATGGTTACTTCTGTTATTCCTTTTCTTTGGGTCATGCTATTTATGCATGCAGAGCTAAAGATTCCCAGGAAGTGAGCTTTTTATTATCTTTTTGAAATTCTCATGCATTTATCATGATGAGTATTTACAATTTAGTCATTTACATAGCACATGGCTATTACAGAACTAGTTGTCTAGTTCTGAGAATTTCAATTTTGAACAAAATATCAAGTCAGCCAGCTACTGCAATGTGCTAATTTAGCACGCCAGAAACATAGAAATGTAAACAAAGAAACCACCCTCTATATATAGGAATGCAAGTGTTGTTTTCTGCTTACCATTTGGGTCATCTAATCCGATCCTAACTTTGAACAAAAGAGGTGATTTAAAATATTTTCTTTGCCACAGTTGAGCTATGTTGGAGTTTCTTCCTAAAAGGTTAATGATTCTGAACGAAATAGCTGAACACTTTCTTTGCATATTTACCTTAGCCTCTTTATTTTGGTCATTTAGATAGCCTCTTTAGTGTAGGAAGATGTGACAAAACCACGGTGAAAATTAGGACTCATGTGACTGATTTACTGAATTGTAACTGTAACTAAAGTGGATGCTAGCGCCTGGTGAGCTATCAAAGGCGAGACACATAGCTTCGAGAGTTATTCTCGCCTCATTTGTGTTGTGTTGGTCCGATCATATTTGCTAAAAGATGTAACGATCAAACCACTAGACAAACGGCCATATTTACTAGATTACTTTACTATAAGTTAAAATTAGAGATATTTTGAGAATAAAAAGACAGATATCTATCAAAAGAACCTCCTCACCATGTGTAGCTTATTATTAGGGCAAAACAATTGGTATTGACTAAATTTAATACAAATAATTTTTCAAAATTTTTTTTTTGAAATGAAGACGATAGGCATTTTATTAAGTGAAAGCTAAAGAGAACATGGGGAGATGCAGATCGGACAAAACATAAATAAAAATGCAACAAGATGCACAAAACACATTTAAATAAAAGTAATAAAAGCTAACAAGATGCAATGAAAATGAAAGGTAACCATAGGACTTGATGTCGTACGACATCGCTGCACTGTATATGTCTAAAAAGCAGTGTAAACTGTAAAAGTAGTAGTAACCGTAACTGTAACAGTATCCAGAATCGTAATCGTAACTGGAGAGATACACTATGCTAGAAGAGCAGGATGTGACTCCCGAGAGACCGAAAACCGCCAAGTGAGTCAGCAACTTAAATAGCAATCGTACCCTCAAAGACATGAACCTATGTTGCACCTATGGAGTATCGGAGTGTCCGACACTCCCGACACACCGGATACGATACACCAAAATGTGTCCGATACGTCACGTGGCGTGTCAAAAAAAGTTGACTTTTTGGACACGTTAACCGACACGCCATGTCAGCCTGAGACACGCCACGTCAGTGTGTATTGACTGCAAAAAAAAATAAAAATAAAAAGTCTAAAACCTAATCGAAGAGGAAACCGCTTCCACTTTAACGAAGCCGCATAGAAGAGGAACGACGAAAAAGGAAACCGAGAAACGACGTCGCTGTTCTCTGTCACAGCATCATTTTATCTATCAAGGATAAAGGATGATGCCAATGCATGCGTGCCTTGCTCTTCTGTATTTTGAATACCTCAATTATGGGGTTTTAGGCAGTTGGTGTTGTTATGGGGTTAGGAAAGTCGGATTTTCATTCAGTTTGATGAATGTGTTGAATTGGATAGAACTATTTGGTAATCATCATTTAGATTAAATATTGACTTTCTTTTATGTTATTTGTTACAGTTATGCAATTGCTTAAATTTAGAACATTATTTAAGCAATGTGATGAATTTATTCATATTTAAGCATTTTTTTTATTAATTAGAAATATATAAATAAGTAATTATATTTGCCGTGTCCAAGCCGTGTCGAAAATACAGTTTTTGAGTTTTGCCGTGTCGCCGTGTCGGTACGTACCGTGTCGTCGTATCCGTGTCCGTGTCCGTGCAACATGAACCATAAGTTTGAGTCCCCAATATAGAGGTAGAGCCCAAACCCACCTAACCCCTCCACCTGGGTCCCAAATCCGAGTCCACCAGTGAGTGGGCCTAAAGATCAAAACCTCACACTCCACTCAGGCCCAAATCAGTTTTAACCCACAAAGAAGATTCCAGAACTACTTTGGGCACCCTGGACATTCCCGCTGAGACCACTGCTGTCGCTCCGACGCCATTCTTCGTCGCCTCCCCGCCATCTTCCGTCGGACAGATCCAGTACCAGTCCCAACCTTGCGTCCGAAAAAAAGCTCTGACCGTTGTCGTCGCATCAGATCCACCCTCTGATGGGTATTCAACCCTTGTCTCTCCCACACAGGCCGACTTCGACGATCCGTGACACAGCACCACCACCTCTTCTTGCCATCAGGTGGAACTTCCGGTAAAGAACCCGGATCCCAAATACGGATCTGCCCCCAAAAACCCACTTCCAAGGAGGACGCCATCGGCCGAGCTTCTCTCAAAGGGTAAAACTATTGACCCAGCCTACAAGCTAAGAGAAGCTTGATGCCACCACCCACATGATGAAGGAGGGGAGAACATGACCGCGACGAGATCGATAGGCAGGCTACAAGGGGTGAGAAGATCTCATCGGAGGCAAAGTTGCTCGACGAACAAAAAGCCTAGAAAGGTTTGTCGCCACCAGAAGAGGAAGAGAAGAGCTTTCGTCATAACATGTTGTCTAATTAGAAGTCAGAAATAATTTCTCGCTTGAACCGTCAATCTAGGAAAGTCGAGAGATTCAAGTATTATTATGAGAAAATTACACAGGATTAAATTTACAAACATAAAAATCCCACTTTTAATATTTTTATATAAATTAGGACATGAGTGCAGACCCAAAATTAGTGGTACCAGATCTGATCCAAACTTTTATAAACAAATAACCAATATACCCACCGTGTTATCTTCTTACTCCACCACCCATATCGATCTGATTCTCTCTCTCTCTC
>NC_020494.1:15807175-15808930 GCF_000184155.1 Fragaria vesca subsp. vesca | reverse complement strand
TCNCTTCNCTCTCTCTCTCTCTCTCNCTCTCTCTCTCTCTCTCTCTCTCTCTCTCTCTCTCTCTCTCCCTACTCAGTACAAACCATCATCGCCGCCCCTCCTCCTCACTGCCTCACCGTCGCCGCCACAACAATTGACGGTTCCCCTCATCCTCGCCACACCATCGCCGTCCTCTTCCTTTGTCGGCGCCACTTCAAAATCAACAGTAGCAGAATCGCGTCTTCCTCCTATCTAAGCTTGATCGCATCACCTCTGTCCTCCGACGCTCATCGAAGAGGCTCGCCGCATGACGACGCTCGACGACTACAACGCCCGGATCGCATCACTTTAGTCCTCCGATGTCGGATATCATACAACGTCAAGCTCTTAGATCTGGTTATGCAAACTGATGTGATCTGGTCGTCATATTCATATCCTAGCACCTTGTCATGATTTGGTTTGAATTTGAAGCATTGCATATGTTGGAGCAAACCTTGGTGCATGGATTTGATCTTCAATTTATATGAGATGTTCATGGATTTGATCTTCAGTTGGTATGAGATGCATGGTGTCACCGTCTCTCATTTGTCTCACTCAGTAGTAGTGATATAAATGAGGTTGAATGGTCTGGGTTTTGGTTGATTAGTAGGTGATGCCATATATGAATGAGGTTTGTTGTGAGAACATGAATGAGATCTGTTTATCTGAATGAGGTTTGCCTATCGGGTTAAACCATTGTTTGTTGTGGTAGATGCAGTTTTAAAGTTCATTAGCAGTGATACATATAGTAGCAGCAGCGCTATTATCAGAGTGGGCAGTAACAACGCTAACATCAAAGTTGGTAGTAGCAGTGCGCTAGCATTAGAGTCGACAGTAGCAGCACGACAGTAGCAGCTTTGTTTGATTCCGCAGAATTGCCTGAAAAAAATTGCAATAACTACTTTTTATCGGGTGCTACTATCCTACTTGGCAGTAGCACCGACAGTAGCACCCAATGTGCTATGTGCTATGTGCTATGTGCTATTATGCTACTCGGCAATGTGCTACTGTGCTATTGTGCTACTTGGCAATAGCACCCAATGTGCTATATGCTACTGTGTTACTCGGTAGTGTGCTACTGTGCTAGTCGACAGTAGCAATTGATATGTAGTGAAGGGTATTCTGGTAAAATTGTAGTGACAGATGACATGTGGATATTAGTTTGTCCTAATTTGTTAATATTTGTCCTTAAATGTGTAAAATATTGTGTAAATGATGTATTTATAAACTGAAATTTGGTTAATAACTTTATAGTAATTTACTATATTATTAACGCCTCATTGATGGTGTGTTGGATTTCGGTCATATATATATTTCTTTCGTAATACTGCCTGACTTCACATAACACTACCAGGACAAGCACTTTAGCCGACGAAAATTTTTCGTCGCCCTGTCAGCTTAATTCGTCGGCTAAGATCTTAGCCGACAACCTTTCGTCGGCTAAGATTTCGTCGGGAAAAGCTCGTCTGTGGTGACTTTAGCCGACGACACAGGTACAAGTCGTCGGCTATAGTTAAGACTTTAGCCGACGACATTGTTTCGTCGGCTATAGTCCAGACTTTAGCCGACGACATTATTTCGTCGGCTAAAGTACCGGAACTATAGCCGACGACGTTTTTGTCGTCGGTTATCTTCCAAACTTTAGTCCGACGAATATTTTAAAATATTCGTCGGCTAAAGTTTGTATAAAAAATAAAAAAGAATCTATAGGCCGACGAATATAGTATATTTCGTCGG